>NC_056731.1:1888212701-1888252701 GCF_019279795.1 Protopterus annectens | reverse complement strand
GAGAACAAAAGAAGTCAAAGCATCAATGGACACTTTAATGCAAACTGTGAAACATTCATGATGGCAGCTTTAAGAAAATATACTGCATTTTTCCAACAAATGCATAGTTTTGGGAGCGATCTGATGTTAGTATGTTGAATTGAGAATAATGGTCCTAGATGATATCAGCCTGATACAGTGCATAGTTGACAAATGTCATCAATTCTGGAATTATCTGCTTCAGATTCTTTTTGATAGTTTCATAAAACAGAAAAGCTGCGAGGACTGCAAGCATCCTACCGCCATTCTGTTACTTAGCAACTGTTCATTGTTAAATGCTGCTAAAGTATACCTGACCTGACTGACACAGGGGTCACAGAAACAAAGGAACTGAACCATGAAGGACACTGGACAACATTTTTAGTAAAGGATTGATTGTTGCAACTTGTTGACATTTCTACTTTTCTTTCTCGTGACCTAATCCTGCATCAAGCTATCAATCCTTTGGGACTCATTTCCCTGTAATCACAATGCACAAACAGTCCCCAGAAACATAGATACAGAGTCACAATAAAGACAGGAAGTCAGGTACCATACCTTTATGTTGCAAATAAATACATCTGGTGTCTCTAACAAGTTTAAAAAAAAAATAAATCTATAAATTTAAAATAATAATTATAATACTCATCTCAACTTTTAAAATAGTATTTTGGTATAAAGCAGTTTCCAAAACAGATAAGTATACAGGCGAAACCAAAACAATTACATTTGTGTAGCACTATTACTGCTACTAATAATAATATGAATGTGGGAACTTGGAGATAGCTAAGTTTTTTTTCAATGTCTAGTCAGTTGCAAATGTATATTGCTGTCATTTCTGTACAGGATTTGTGAAATAATGTTCTGGACTTCATTTTCATCAGCCTATGAATGTGATTAAACAGCTGTTTTATTTTTCATATATATATATATATATATATATATATATATATATATATATATATATATATATATATTTATATATATATAAAACCACAGTTCCTAACATTATAATTTTAGTTTTTGTATTTCTGCCACTTTGTACAACTTAGACATAGCACTAATTTCATTTCTACATTTCAGAAGGATACCTCAGAGATTACTTTATACTTCTTAGAATCACGTGTTTGTTTGTTTCTTTGCTTGTTCGTTTGTTTGTGTGTTAATACAAGTGAACTGGCCTCCTCAGGTTATTTCCAGCCACAACTTTGGCCACAACTGACAGGTAAATAGAAACAGATAATTTAGTTTAACTAATCAACCAGCATGATTTGAGGTAGGAGGAAATAGACACACCCAAGGATAACCTATACAGACACAGGACATTCATGCATCTTCACACAGTTGCAGGATTTGGGGATCAGATTCTGGACCTTGGAACTATGATGGAGGCTACATTTACTAGTCATGGAATAACCACTCTGAATGTTTAAGGGTTTATTGATTCAATTAAATGCAGAAAGAGTAGTTAAGGAGTTGGTATAAAAGGCATTTTTTTAAAGGATTATGGCCTAATGGGGAGCCTGTCAGATGTTTGAACACTCTTCCAGGGGGGTGTCTAATACCCTAAAAGACAGTTTCAGTGCCAATAGAGTTTCACCATTAACCCACTGTTATATCAGACTGCAGAGTTTATATATATATAAGTATGGGGGGCGGGGGGTGTTCACCATTTTTTTCCCCTGAGCAGAAAAAAATAATTTGCTGTCATTGAAAGTAGCTTTTAGTGAGTTGTTTTTACAGCTTTGGTACTCACTGAAAGTTCCTTTAATGGATCAACATAATTCCATATAATGTTACAAACTGTAGTAGTTTGAAAAATGAATGGCCAAATGTATTATAGTCTGGGATTGGTATTTTCAATTGTCAAGATTTAGTCAAAAACTGTATATGTCTATCTAGGTTTGTGCGCTTGTAAATATGTGTGTGCATTTGTGTGTGCATGCATGCCAATGTGAGTATGTGCAACTCTATGGGATGAATAACTGTATGTTTGATTTTTGACCTGGTATCTCAAATAACTGTCAGGAGAGATCACTTTGTAGTATTATGTTGTAAAGTTACAGCAACAAGTCCTGATATATAAACAAAATAAGATGTATTACTTTTTTAATATCCATTTTTAAATTGGAAATATACATATGGTTTAAAAAAAGTTTGTTTTGCAGTGTAAAAGGGTGAACTCAGTCTTCAAAACAGTGAAAACAAGTAAACTAAAATGAAGGCATGTCAATATTATATAAAAACCAGGACCACCCACAAGGTGGAAGAGAGCCCTCATAATTTTATACTGGGGGACAACTAACAACTTTACTTTAAAATTTTAGTAGCCTGGTGCACTATCCATGCACAGAAGTTGTTTACCCTCCAAATTCCACTGACCTCACTTAGCTCATTGTTTGGTATAATATACACCTAAAAATATGTGTATCTTTGGCCAAGTCTTGTCCTCAACATATGGAGACAGTCATTTTTTTTATTTTTTTTACTATGCAATTTAAAAAGGACATATATATATATATATATATATATATATATATATATATATATATATGTGTGTGTGTGTGTTTATATATATATATATATATATATATATATATATATATATATATATATATATATAGTTCTGTCACAAAAGGAAATACTGCCAGCCCAGCTATCTGGAATTTTGTAAATAATTCTATGTCATTTATGAATATTGATATGATTCATAGAGTAGTGTATGTAAAGGTGTAAAGAACCGAGCTAAAATGTAACCACAGCATGCCCTGCGGGCTTAGAATAGAAATTATATAAAATATTGTAATTGTGTAAGTGCATATGTTTTAACAGTAGAAACTAGAACATGGAGGGTTAACTTGCAAAACATCAAGAAAATAAGTTGAAATTAAATTGTTTTATGATTGTGCTATAAAAGTTATCTCTCAGTTTCAGTTCAGTAGCAGACACAAGTCTAGAGCTAAAAGTTTTTGTATTGTCTTGGAAGAGAAGTAATTACTAGGTTTGAGATGCAGAAGTGTTTTATTGTTTTATGACTTTCAGGGTTTTCAAACATCTGAGAGATATGTATTTTTCACACAGAGATGTTAAATTCTGTTAGTTTCTGACAAAGGGAGTTCAGCTTGGGAACTAAAGTCAGGTGACAAAAAGTGATGCCATCCAAGCTAACCCAGCAGTAATATTTGATATTAATTTAAGAACTTTCTCAGAGAGAGAGAGAGACTGTGCATTTTGTATTTTGTCTTTGACCTAACAAGAACATCCACTCATCACCACTTCTGTACTTGCCTTGCTGTAAGTTTGTTTCTAGGATATAACTATTTTAGATTCAGATAGGAATATATTAAAGTATAGGTAAGATGTTTTCTTTATTTATTTGAGACTATCCTGCAATGTTGTTTTAAATATTTCCTGTGATTATGAACTCTGAAGTTACTCTGTTGATTTACTCTGTATTGTCTTGTTCTTTTATTATTTATTATTAAATATACTTAAACCTATCTTTGTGGCTGATATTTGTGAGACATATTTAAGCTCTGAGAATACTTGCATATCTATATGGTGGCACTGTACAGGCCATTCCTAAATAGCCTTGCTCTTGGTCAGACCATTATTTGGATAATAGTAACATTACACAGTAGGATTGGACACCCTTTATTAAGGGCCTTAAGTAGCTGATTAAGAGTTTGCTGGTGGTAGTCAGAGTTACCTTTTAGTCTGGGCAGAAGGAGGCATAGCTAATAAATTTGTGCCAGCTTTTCCCAGGTATGAGTGTGTGTGTGTGTGTGTGTGTGTGTGTGTGTGTGTGTGTGTGTGTGTGTGTGTGTGTGTGTGTCTGTGCTTGTATATCAATCAAAACTCAAAGTGGGTATATGTTAACTGCTTGGCAGGGACACAAAGCACTGGCTGGACAGAGAGGGTGCTGGAGGTTTTGGACTGGCCACTCAACTGAGATCTCAACCCTATAGCTGTGCCAGCGGGGAGTCTTATTGGGGATCTGGAGAAAGGGGGAGAAACCAGCCCCAGACTAACTGTGATCTATGTGTGCTCTTAAGGGAAATTGCACTTTACTGTGTGTACTTGTCATCCTTCCTGTGTGTACATTACCCACTGTTGCCAGTCGTGAGGATTGAGGCCAGTGCAGGAGCATCACATATTAATTGGTTGCAGCGGTGGTATAGCTACATCACATATTAATTGGCTTGAAGTAGTGTGGATATTGAATTCCTGTTGCCTGTAAACAGTGGTCACTAAGGAAGGTGTTTGTACTCTCAATCAGCCACACAGTGAACATTTAGAGTTTCATATCACAATTTTTTTTGTTAGCTTAGTTAGTTAGGGAGAGCAGGCAAGCATAAAAGCAGAGGAGTATGACAAGTTGACAAGGAGCCAGTTGGCTGAGATGTGCCAGGCTAAATGACTGGTGCATGCCAACCTGACAAATGCAGAAATTATTGTAGCCTTGGGTGCAGCTGCATCGCAGGCCAGCAATCAGGAGGACAACCAGGCTGGCCTCGGAGAGGTACAACTCTCAGAAAATGCACAGTTCAAACTTTCCACAGAGGACTTAAAAATCCATGTGGAGTTAAAGAGACTTGAACTGCAGACCAAGCATTTGGAAATAGAAGCAGCAGAGAGACTGAGACATCTGGTGGCTGAAGAAAATGAGAAAATGAGACGTTTGGAAGCCAAGGAGAATGAGAAGCAGAGGCAACATGAGAGGGAGATGGTGACTCTTTGTCAGGGTCATGGATGTAATGGGAAAGAGAGTAACTGAACCCCATAAGCAACAAAGGTCAGTAAATTTCTTCCACAATTTACAGAAGGTGATAATTTTGATAGTTTTGCTCATATGTTTGAAAGGGTTTGTAAACAGTATAATGTTGACCGAGGGTTCTGGGTACGGTTCTTGACCCCCTTACTCCATGGTAAACTGTAACTGCTATTTCTAAATTGTCTGATACTGATTGCTTAAATTATAATACAGTAAAAAAAACTGTCTTTTAGAATGTTTTAAGTTAACATCTGAAACTTATAGGAAAAAATTTCCTGAGCATAGACGCAAGGTAGATGAAAGTGTGTGTGAATATGTTGCTGAACTAAGCACTTATTTTCATAGGTGGGTGAATGGATTTCAGGTCACCACTTTTGAAGGGCTGGCAGACTTTTTGGTGAGGGAACAAACTTTTAGCACTTGGCCTGAGGACATGAGAATCTGGTTAGCTGATTGACACTGCAATACTGCAAATGAGTTGGGAAATAAGAGAGACCTATACCTAGCAAACAGGGCATCACTGCACAGGAAAAGGATACCCAGTGCTGATCATGGGTCTAAGGAAACCCATGGTGGGCAGCCCAGACCATCCCAACAGAGTCCGCAAGTAGCAGGGGAAGTCACTAGTCCAGGTACATGTCCAGGACCAAGGGTTAAATGTTTTAAATGCAACCAGTGGGGCCATGTAGCATACAGATGTCCACAGAGGCAAGGTGGGGAACAAAATGTGGGAGAGTCAGTAAGCAGGAATGACAAAATGCCAGCAGTATGTTGTCTTGAGACAACAAGGGTACCAAACTACCACAAGTGGTTATATCCTCTCTTAGTGGAGGGGAAAGAGGCCACTGCTAAGAGAGACGCAGACTCTGACCTAACCATTGTGAAGCCTGTAATGGTTAAAGAGGAGCACTACTTTCTTGAGCAGTCTACTCCAGTCAGAGCTTTAGGAGGGACCCCATTCCAAATACCATTGGCTAGGGTTTACCTTGATTGGGAGAGTAGAAAAGAAAGCAAGCAAGCAGGTGTGCTTGAGGATGTCCCAGCAGATGTCCTGATAGGGAATGATTTTGGTAATGCAGTACCTTGTGTACATGCAGTTACACGCAGTCAGGCTTAAGACAAGCATGTGGGTCTGGTAGCTTGGGGGAGACCCAAACAGACTGCACACTTGCAGCCAGGACTGGTGAGGTGGTTACTTCAGGGAGGAAGCTACCCAGTAGAAGTGAGACTGAAGGTGAGTCACACATGCTTGTGGGTACTGATGTTCCCCTGGACAGAGTGACTGCAAGGGCAGAGGTGAATAGTAGTACCCAGGCTGACAGTGAGGCACTGCTGTCAGAGGATGCCAGACTTCTTGTGGAAGGGGACCTGGGAAGGGTTACAAAGAGAGAGTTGAGACAGGCTCATCTCTCAGACCCTACCTTACAAGGCCCAAGAGAGGTAGCCAGTGAGGCACCTGATTCTCAAAGGAAAGGGGAATCTGTATACTGGGGCAAAGGGTTACTGTATAGAGAGTGGAACTCTGAGGGAGGGCTAGAGGGTGAGAGAATACAGCGCAGATGGTAGTGCCCAGAGCCTACCATCCAGAACTCCTAGCCATAACCCATAATATTCTCTTTGCAGGTCATATGGGCATAAAGTGTATCAAGAGACGTATTATGCAGAACTTTTATTGGCCTGGGATTTCCAGAGCTGTAACAGGGTACTGCAGGACCTGTGAGCAGTGCCAAAAGGTAGGCAAGACAGGAGACAAGGTGAAAGCTCCTTTGATGCTTTTGTCCATGATTGAGGAGCCATTTCAGAGGGTAGATATGGATATTGTAGGGCCTCTGAGTACCCAAGTTGCACAGGGTAAAAGTATATCCTAGTGGTAGTAGATTATGCTACCAGATACCCTGAGGCAATGGCTCTGTCCTCCATTGAGGCAGAAATGGTGGCAAATACTTTGCTAGAGATTTTCAGCAGGGTAGGTTTCCCAAAAGAAATACTGATTGACAGAGGTGCCCATTTCATGTCAGAGCTGCTGGCTTGCCTGTGGAAGCACTGTGGGGTGAAGCACCTAAAGACCACCCCCTACCATCCCCAGACTAATGGTCTTGTTGAGAGGTTAAACTCTGCACTCAAGTCCATGCTATGGGTATTTGCAGACCAGTTCAACAGGAAGTGGGACAAATATTTGCCCCATCTGTTGTTTGCTTACAGAGAGGTTCCCCAAGAATACACATGTTTTTCACTCTTTGTGTTGCTGTATGGGCATAGGATGAGGGGACCTCTAGATTTGATTCGAGATAAGTGGGAGGGTGAGTGTGAATCCCACAAAGAGTCTGTTGTGGCGTATGTCCTAAACCTCAGGACAAGACTCAGGGAACTCATGGGCTTGGCCCAGGAGAACCTGGCAGAAGCCCAACAGCAGAAAAACGTCTGGTATGACAGGATTGCTCGAGCTAGAGAGTATGCTGTGGGGCATCAGGTAATGGTTCTCATTCTTGTCAGACACAACAAGCTTCAGTTAGCTTGGAAGGGACCCTAAAAAGTGGTGAGGAAGGTCAGTGATGTTAACAACATGGTAGAAATGCTAGGGAAGAGGCAGGGGCATAAATTGTACCATGTTAACATGATGAAACCTTAACATGATAGGGAGGCCCCTGTGCTGAGTATTTGCAGTAGATGGCAGGAGAAGTCTGAGGGGGGATCTGGTGACTGATCTCCTCAGTGTGGCTCAGACTGACACCTCAATGGAATGGGTACAATTGTCCCAGCAGCTATCTCCTACCCAGGTTAGAGAAATCTGAGCAGTGTTACTGGAGTTTGGGGACATGTTCACTGGGAAACCAGGGTACACCCACCTGGTGCAACACCCTGTGCATACAGGATCCCAAAGACCTATTAAGCAGGCCCCTTATAGGGTGCCTGAGAAAGTCATACAGACTTTGAAGGAGGAAATACAGGAGATGTTGGAACTAGGGGCAATTCAGGAGTTCAGCAGTGCCTGGGTATCCCCAGTGGTGCTGGTACCAAAGAAGGATAGCAGTACCAGGTTCTGTGTGGACTACAGGAAATTAAATAGTCACACAGAGTCAGATGCTTACCCCATGCCTAGGACAGATGAAGCCCTAGAGCATCTGGGTGGGGCAAAGTATCTTACCACTATTGATCTTACCAAGGGTTACCGGCAGGTGCCCTTGATTCCCAGTGCTAGAGAGAGGTCAGCCTTTGTGACTTATTTTGTCTTGTATGAGTTCACGAAGATGCCCTTTGGGATGAAAAATGCCCCACTGACTTTACAGAGGATGGTTGATCATATCCTAGCAGGAACAGGAGACTTTGCCTTTGGTTACCTTGATGATATTGCCATCTACAGCTGCTCCTGGCAAGAACACCTTCAGCATGTCAGGGAGGTGTTGGGCAGACTACAGAGAGCAGGGTTGACCATTAAGCCCAGTAAGTGTCAGGTGGGTATTGCAGAGATCTCCTACTTGGGACATAGAGTGGGGAGAGGTAAGATCAGACCAGAACCTGCCAAAGTGGAAGCCATTTGGGCATTGCCTGCCCCTGTTACCAAAAAGCAGGTGAGGGCATTCTTAGGGACAGCAGGGTACTACAGAAAGTTTGAACCCAGTTATTGTACTGTAGCTGCTCCCCTCACATACCTCACAAGGAAAAACAAGCCAGATAAGGTAGTGTGGACCACAGCATGTGAGCAGGTATTCCAGAAGCTTAAAGGAGCTTTGGGAGGATCCCCTGTGTTAGCCAACCCAGATTACAGCAAATAATTTGTTGTGCAGGTGCATGTGCCAAACCATGGGGTAGGGACTGTACTCAGCCAGGTCTCCTCAGAGGGAGAAGAGCACCCACTGGTATATCTCAGTTGTAGGCTCCAACCCAGGGAGGAATGCTATGCAGCTGTAGAAAATGAATGTCTAGCTATAGTGTGGAACTGCAGAAACTTCAGCCTTATCTGTATGGAAGGAAATTCACTGTAGTTACAGACCACACTCCCTTAACATGGCTACATCAAACCAGCCAGCAAAATGTCAAGTTACTAAGGTGGAGTCTAGGGTTGCAGGCATATGATATGACAGTGCAGCACCGCAGTGGGGTTAGCAATGCCAATGCAGATGGGCTCTCAAGACAAGAAATGGGGTGAGGTATTCCCAGATAGTCAACCCTCTCAAGAAGCGTTTCTCAAGGGTCACTTGAAAAACTAGCTTGGGTTTTTGGGGAGGGGGGATGTCACAAAAGGAAATACTGCCAGCCCAGCTATCTGGAATTTTATGAATAATTCTATGTCATTTGTGAATACTGATATGATTCATACAGAAATGTGTGTAAAGGTGTAAAGAACTGAGCTAAAAATGTAACCACAGCATGCCCTGCTGGCTTAGAATAGAAATGTATATAAACTATTGTAATTGTATAAATATGTTTTAACAGTAGAAACTCAAACACAGAGGGTTAACTTGAAAATTCAAGAAAATAAGCTGAAATTAAATTGTTTTACGATTGTGCCATACAAATTATCTCTCAGTTCAGTTCAGTAGCATACAATGTCTAGAGGTAGAAGTTTTTGTATTGTCTTGGAAGAGAAGTAATTACTAGGTTTGAGATGCAGAAGTGTTTTATTATTTTATGACTCCCAGGGTCTTCAAACATCTGAGGGATATGTATTTTTCACAAAGAGATATTAAATTACGTTAGTTTCTGACAAAGGGGGTTTAGCTTAGGAACTAATGTCAGGTGACAAAAAGTGATGTCATCCACGCTAACCTAGCAGTAATATTTGTTATTAACTTAAGAACTCTCTCAGAGAGAGAGAGAGACTGTGCATTTTTTATTTTGTCTTTGACCTAACAAGAACATCCACTCATCACCACTTCTGCACTTGCCTTGCTGTAAGTAAGTTTTTAGGATGTAGTAACTCTTTTAGATTCAGATAGGAATATAGTAAAGTATAGGGCAGATGTTTTCTTTATTTATTTGAGACTGTCCTGCAATGTTGTTTAGAATATTTCCAGTGATTTTGAACTCTGAAG
Source organism: Protopterus annectens (assembly GCF_019279795.1). Lineage (NCBI taxonomy): Eukaryota > Metazoa > Chordata > Ceratodontiformes > Protopteridae > Protopterus > Protopterus annectens. The sequence goes on along the minus strand of NC_056731.1, from coordinate 1,888,242,876 downwards.
TTACTGTGTTGCTTTACTTGTTGTGTGTATTCTGTGTATTGTCTTGTTCTTTTATTATTTATTTAATATATTTAAACCTATCTTTGTGGCTGATATTTGTGAGACATATTTAAGCTTTTAGAGTACTCGCATATCGATTCTCAGAGCGTCTTCTGTGTGGAGACATGCGTGACACGGGCGTACCTTCGTTGAAGGTTGTGCGTCAGGGCCGGCAACTTGGCATGTAAAAATCTACTGCCAATCATTAGTGGACCGGAGTTCCGCTGTGGTGACCCCTAACCGGGAAAAGCCGAAAGACACAACAACAAAGAGTACTCGCATATCTATATGGTGACACTGTACAGGCCACTCCTAAATAGCCTCGCTCTTGGTCAGACTACTATTTGAGTAATAGTAACATTACACAGTAGGATTGGACACCCTTTGTTAAGGGCCTTAAGTAGCTGACTAAGAGTTGGATGGTGGCAGTTGGAACTACCTTATAGTCTGGGCAGAAGGGGGCATAGCTAATAAACCTGTGCCAGCATTTCCCAGGTGTGTGTTTGCATTTGTATATCAATCAAATCTCAAAGTGGGTATGGGTCAGCTAGTTGGGCAGGGACATGATGCACTGGTTGGACAGAGAGGGTGCTGGAGGTTTTGGCTTGGCCACTCAGCTGAGATATCAACCCTATAGCTATGCCAGTGGGGAGTCTTATTGGGGATATGGAGAAAGAAGAAGAAACCAGCCCCAGCCTGACTGTGTTTTTGAGTACAGGACTGTCAGCGGTTTTTTGGATTTCTGACTTGTGAGAAATGTTAAAATAGTATGGAGTCCTAGTGCTGCTCTCTTTTGTCATTTAAAGCCACAAAAGTCATGTTTGCATTCTTGTTGTACATTGGAATATATTCACTACAGGCACATGCTCCACCATGGTTTTATCTTGTTTATCCTGCTGTTCATGATTTTCATAGGAAAGGTTAATGAGGTGTATCTGTAACTAGAGAATATCTAATATGAGGAAAGGAGGGCCATATCTTTGTTGTTTGCAGATGTTGTTGACTTATGTACCTCAGGTAACTACGATCTCTAGTACACACTTAAGTGTTATACTGCTGAGTATGAAGCTCAGATGAAAATCAGTACCTCTAATTAGGGTCATTATTCTCTCCCAGAAAAGAGTGGATGGTTCACAGAGGTTAAGATGGGTATACCTAAGCTAAGTTAAGGAATGTAGGTATTTTGGGCTTGTTTATATGTGAGGGTAGATGTTAATAGAAGATTGAGCAGTGTGGTCTCAGACTGTGATGCCAGCAAATGAGAGAGAAAGAGAGAGAGAGATGAGTTATACAACAAATCTTTCATTTTAATGGCCAGTCTGTGCACATCCTCACTATGGCCATGACTTTTGGCTATTGACCAGAAGCGGTGAGATTGTGGATATACATGGTGAAAATAAGATTCCTTCATAGGATTGCTGGATTTACTCTGTAAAGTAGAGAAGAACGTATCAGTCTGGAAGGATTTCGGAGTACAGTCACTGCTCCTTTAAGTGTAGAGGAGTCAGTTGATATGGTTTCTACACCTAGTGAGGATGCCCTCTGTGTTTCTCCTACAGGAGGTATAGCACGCACTACCCACTGGGAAGAGGCTCAGGGCAGACCCAAAACACCTCTTGTTTTGGGTTGGAATACCTAGGGATTCCATAGGATGACCTGGACATTGTTGCTTGGGATAGACATTACTGTTTCTCCTCCTCAGCTTGCAACTGTTGTGGTGCTCATCAGGAAAAATGGTTTAGGAACTGGATGGATGGATGAATGGATGTATGGATGTATGGATGACTCATATTCTGGCATTTCTGGATTAGGCATCAAACAGGGTTTTAGACGTTAGTCCTTTTCAGACATACAGTGATCAGTGATGAGTCCCTGACTGAGACACTGTGCAGTGGTTACCTGGTAAAATTTCCGGAGCTCCTTATTTGAGTCTCAGGGTACATTTTAGTGGTGCTTCGGGCCAAGGGATTGATGGCTTATACTGTGGGAATCCATGAACATTAAGGGGTACCATAATTTAAGTAGTGAGAGAGAACACAAGCCAAGATACATTGTTCTTTTCAGATGCTGATCTTGTTTACATTACTGCAGAATTACAATAGCATAAGCTCAGGAGTGAATGTAACTGTGTAAGAAAAGCTTCAGATGAATCAGAGGAGAATATATCAATCTCTAGTAGGGGAAATGGGGGAAGTTGTAGAAATGTGTTAAAGTGAATAACAGGGTATGGTGAATTACAGTATGTGTGTATGTATACCTTGAGGAGCCCTTATGTTTTTAACTTTACTGTGATTTTGCTAAATATGCTTATTGAGTGTATACTTTATGTTTGATTTATTTCTTCCACACTGCAGCTAGGTCATGGCTAATAAAAGGCAACAATGCTTCAGATTACTTTCTTGTAAAATAAAGGTAAATAACTTAATCAGGAGTAATTATCTATAGACTGGGTGATCATTCATGTGTCATCAGCCTTCAGGGCTTTCACAACAGTGGAGATGTGACAATATATGTTTAACATGTGAGTCCAGACTTCAAGCCTGCTGATCTCTGTCCTATGTTCTGCACATGTGACTTTAGAGCTAGGCACTCAGAAACAAGTGAAACAAAGAATGACTAAAGACAACCATAGTCCTGTCATTGTTGCCACATTTATGTTTATGACTAAAGAACATGAAATTCCAGTCATAGAATTCCTACAGGAAAAAATGTAGTGTTGCTGGTAAAATTTCAATTGAAACTAAAAACTTGTTTTAACATTGCGCAGAAATGTTACACTGAAATGACTGAGGTGACAATGAGGTGCTACCATCTTGGGGAAGTCATTTAAAATGACAGTAGTAGGGTGGAGTGCAAAACACCCTGCATATAGACTATGGGAACTAATTACACAGTGAGTACTTGCAGCAGAAAGCCCTCAGTTTTGCTGACTAAGAACACTATCAGGTGAGAGTGTATATTTTCCATTTTAAATAAAAAAAAGCCAGAGAAAAGTTGCTGAAGTAGCAGCTAATCAAAAAAGAGAAAAAAAACTGTCATATCCCCACTCTTGGCTAGTAATCAAGTAGCCTGAATCTTCACCATTGACACTGGAAAGGGACATTCACTTGGAAGAACAATGGATACAGCCAGTATTTCCAGATGCAGCTCTCTGCATCAAGCACAATTTCCCTTATGAGCACACAGGGAACACATTCCATCTAGGGCTGTTTTTTCTCTCCCTCTCTTTCTCTCTCCAGATCCCCGATAAGACTCCTCATTGGCACAGTTCTAGGGCTGAGTCCTCAGCTGAGTGTCCAAGCCGAGTCCTCCAGCACCCTGTCTGTGAAACCAGTGCTTTGTGTCCTGCTCTAAGCAGCTGACATACATTCTTTGAGATTTGACTTGCATGCACACACACACACACACACACACACACACACACACACACACACACACACACACACACACACACACACACACACACACACAAACACACACACACACACACATCTGGGAAAGTCTGGCACAAATTTACTAGCTATGCCATCTTCTGCTCATAGTATAAGTTAGTTGCACTGCCACCAGACACTCCAAAGCCAGATACTCCAAGGCTCCTGCAAGGGTACCTAATTATACTGAGTGAAATTAATATTAATACAAATGGTAATGTTGACCAAACAGCAAGGCTTTCAGGAGTGGCTGCAAGTCCATCGAATAAATATAAGCACTCTGAAAGGATAAATATTCTCTAAAGGACCAGCCACAATGAATGCTTAAATAGATTTAATAATAAATAACAAAAGAACATGACAATACTAAATATCTATTTACAATAAACACCAGAGTTTCTATCACAGGAAATATTAAAAATAACAAAGGTGGATGGGTTCACACGGTTACAGAAAAACAATACTTAACTAATCTTACTATATTTTCCTGACTGATCTAAAAAAATATTATTCCCTGGTTACTTACTAGAGCAAGGAAAGATGAAGTAGGTGTGGGGTCCTTCCTTGTCAGGTTACAAAAACAGACAGCTGTGAGACTTCAGTTTCACCTAGTATTAAAACATTATTTTTGTCCTAGATAACAGAATGACACCAAATACATCTGGTCATCTGATTTCTGGTTCCCATGCTACCCCCTTAGCTAGAAGCTGCCAGGATTTAACACATATGTGCCAATAATACACACACCTTGCTAAAATCTGCTGCAGCTCTGGAAGTTGTGAAACAATTTCAAACCTCCACCCTTCCAGAGTAGCAATTAGTTCACACCAAAGACAATGCAGAAAGCTTCCTAGTATATACTTGGCCTAAATTAAGTAATTTAATTTCTTAGTATTTATCAAAGTGATGTGGATTGGGATTAACCTCTTCTCTTCCAGTTTCCTCTGTTACAATATAGACATTTCAACAGTTACAATAATACATGTACATTTCTTCCTCTATCCAGCAGGACACACTGGTGATACATTTTTAACACAAGCAACTTTACAAATACATTTTCAACACAAGCATCTGTACAAATCAGTTTGATATTCAAATAACATATAATTCTTTATTAAGTTCCAGCTAGCTGTGCTGGCATACATTACACATCCACTGCCCTACTTCTCCTGGCATAGCTGGTAATGTCTCACATTGTCACATAAGCTACATGAAGTAAAGGATACAAAGGATACCCTTGACAGCTGTAGAAAAGGAGATGACCTATATGCTTTGCTAGACCCAAATGTCTAAAGAAAGAGGGAAAAACAATAGAAAATGTAATAGCATAGTCATTCAGAGACAAAATGTACTCCAGACTGATTTTACTATAAATATCTGAATGAAGTGCAGGTCCCAGGTTCACTCCTTTCATACCACATTGAAGTTAATGTGGTGGTGGTAAGTTACATTCAAGAATCATAGTGGAAGTATGTATATGACTGTCCATGCATCTGAAGCTTCACAGATGATGAGCAATGAGCCTGATGCTACTGCTGAACTTTTGGTTGCCCGTTCGATGGTCGATAGCCAAGTAGGTGATACCATTGACCGGGAGTCCGGTCAATCTAATACTTCCTTACCCTGTAATCAACAGGGTCTGACCAATATTGATAACTTGGGTGCCAAACCTAAGGCTAACAATTCGAATAACATCTTTGTTGCACCCATGCCTTTAAACTTCCCCCTTCCTTACAAGAGCGCACAGTCAGTCGAGGAAGAATGAAAAGAAAGATGTCAGGGGAAACGCCAGAACGGAGAAGGAAAGCAAGGAATTGAACTACCTATTCTTTAATTTGACCTCCAGGATTTTTTTAGCAGACGAACAATGCATTCTGAATAAAGGTTTATCGTTCATCCCTTCTAAAGGAAGTACGCTGTCCGATACTCTCATAGGCTTACGCCTTTTTGCAAGAAAACTGTCGCTGAAGGTATTGTTTAAGGACAATTTATCTGACAATGTTGACTTTAATTATAAAACCCAACTATGTAAAAGGAAAAGTTGTTATATACCTCCAATGCCGCAGTCTGTTGAATGTTTTATGCGTGCATGTGAACGTGAATTTTATTTGTACTATGAACAGGAGAAACATAAGGGTATCTTTGTAAATCTGAATCATGTACAGAGGTGTTCCTTGGATAATCTCTGTCATGATACGGGTTTAGTTTTTAAACCGGCTGATAAGGGAGGGGGTATTGTTGCGCTAGATACTTGTTTCTATAAAGAACTAATGTACAATATGCTTAGTAATGATAAGGAGTATAAGGTTATAGATAGATCAAAAATAACATCTATCATTAACTATGTACATGATACAATATATGATTTGCTTATGACTAGATCTATAGATAAAGTACTTTATGACTTTCTAATGATAGATTCCCCCCTTATTCCCTTAATTAAGGGATTACCCAAGCTGCATAAAAATGAAGATCCCCCTCCATTACGACCAATAGTATCAGGTGAACACTGGGTCACGGAAAATGCCTCTCTATATGTGCAATCTAAATTAGGGGCTATGGTTAATGTTGTCCCTACTATATTAAAGAATTCTTATGACCTTTTGGATGACCTAAAACAAGATTTAGTAAGGAATAACATCAATAGAGATACCCTATTAGTTACGCTGGACATTAAAAGTTTATTTACCAGCATCCCTAATGATTATGGTCTTGATGCAGTAAGATCTCATCTTGTTGAGCTTGGCACTATTGACAGTAATGAGATAATGAACATCTGTTGCCTACTGGATCTGATTCTGAATAATAACATCTTCTTATTTGACCACAAAGTGTATGCACAGACATGGGGAGTAGCCATGGGCACTCCCTGTGCCAATGCATACGCTAACTTAGTGGTCTATAAATGGGAGAAAGACTTTATATTTAATGACCCTAGGTTTATCAACGTCATCCTATACAGACGCTTTGTAGATGACGTTTTGATGCTTTGGAATGGAGGTATAGACATGTTGAAGGAGTTCATATGTTATATGAACTTTACTACCTCATTTTTCAGCTTTACATATGAATGTTCCCTTACAAGTGCAAACTTTTTGGATATCACCATTACAAAGGAGAATAATAACAGCTTAACTACCACCTTGTATAGAAAACTATGTTGGAAAAATAGTATCCTTCATTATGATAGTTTACATCCACGTCATGTGTTTCGTAACATTGTGAAAGGCCAGATGACTAGAATATTTAGATTATGTAGCAATGAGCAGGATGCTATGGAATTAATAAAACATCAAACAGAATATTTTATAGATAGGGGCTATCCGGTTGAATTAATTAGTAGTGTAACAAACACTTTATTTGAAATGCCAACACACAGAAGAAGGGAAGGTTATATTCCTATAGAAGAGAGAGTAGGAAGGGCATTGCATATGGAATTAAATACACCAATGATGTCGAGCAATTAATTAAGATCATTAGAGGAAATTGGAAGATATTGCTCGTGGACCCTTTTCTATTACAACTGGTTGGGAAAAAACCTACATTTAGGTTTAATAACTGCCTAAATGTTAAGAGGCTACTTTGCAAAGAAAAATTAGATGTTGGATATAAGAGCGAACTTTAAAACAGGTACCTATGCATGTGGTAGATGCTCGTCATGTAAATACATTAATAAGACTCAAAATGTTGACATCTCAGGTATAAATATGGTTTTCAAACCTACCTTCTATGCCACATGTGATACACAAAATGTCATCTACCTGGCGACCTGCAATCAATGTGATGCATACTATGTGGGGATGACATCGCGTAGATTTAAGGATCATATTTACAATCACGCATATAAAGAAGATTAATCTTACAAATGCCTTAGCTATGCATTGCCATGATAGACCCCAGCATAGTTTTAGCTTTTTGGTTTTGCAGGTTGTAAATCCCAACAGAAGAGAAGGGGACCACATAGGCACCATTGAGATGTTTGAATTAAGATGGATACTGAGACTAAAAGCCCATGTCCAACCAGGACTCAATTCGATGGTTAGTATCCGTCCTGTCCTTTTAGGATCTTCATGATATGCTTTGTACCTTCTTTGTTCATTCAACTTACTCATATTAAATATCTACAAATAATTATAGGTTGTTACACACAATTTTCTGAACATACCTTGGCCTTTATATTATAGCTCTTCATATTATATGCCAGTTTTTTCTTGGTGTTTCTATACATGATCTAGGTTCACATATTGGTGTATTTTTGTATTTTGGTAATCATTGTTTATCATATACAAGAATGGTACATATTTGTATGGTTTTGATCGTATGAGTTCATGTTAATATTTTTTGCTTATGTATTGACATGTGTATGGCATTATTTCAGCAGTTCAACCATTAGATCAATGTATGATTTCAAGTAGCTTAAATGATATTAATTGTAATGTGCACCATGAAAATAGATAAGCATATAGAACATGAGTATGAACATGTACTCCAAGTATATATTGATGTTATGTCTTAATTTTATGCATCTTTGACGTCCTTGAATTTTGATAAAATTGATATCATTACATTTGATGTTCATTGTTAGCCTGTTGATGCTAGGCATTTGTAAACATGGTTTTATTGTTTATATATTTTTAAGAAAGTTTTTGAACATGATCAATTTTAACCTAATTTCATGATGGATTACCATTCTTTATGAAGTATGGTTTCTTTTCTACTTAGCTAATACACTTCATGGCTAAGTAGTAAATAGTGATTTTTTGGCATTATTATTAAAGGTTAAACATGTTATATTGAGGTTTTTACCCATACGCTCTCTTATGTTAATTGATTCAGCAGACGTTGTTTTCGGGTCCGTGATATAATAATGATTGACGAATTTTGTCACTTGGATCCATGAATGATGCACAGAGAAATCTTTTTTTCTGAGAGTGTGTTTGATTCATGATGTACATTATATATTTTTATAAACTTTGTTGGTGACTGACTTTGGGGAACAGATTGGCAATTGAGTTTATATGCTTGAGAATTAAATCATTAAGAACTTGTCTCTTTAAACTGCAGAATGACTATTGTTTTAATTGTATGATTATTGTTTTACTAATTGTTTAATTGATACTTGTTCTTGTATATAAGAGAGAGGTTTCTTTTGTTTAATTGTAACCTGATGAAGCGCACCTGTGTGTGTGTGAGCGCTGTCTCCATATATTAAAACTTTTTTTTTACTTGGTGGTTCCTTGCAGTTTTACTTATCTTCTGGAAGTATGTATTACTAATGGAAAAGGTTGTTGATAGTTTTGAAAATACTACTGCACTGTGTGCTGAAAATCTTTTACCTATTGGAACACCAGATAAATGTACTGAAGCAGATATTACACAAAGCAGCTTCAGTCACAGTTTGGGGACTCAGATGACACTTCATTGAGTATTAAACATTTCCAAAGTGCCAAGCTAGGAGAAATGTTTGATTTCTCCATAGCAGGAGGCCATGCTGTAGCTGTTATACTGATCATGGTCTGAATAAAGCCAAACGGATAACTCAACCATATCTTCCACTTAAACTATAACATGATTGCTCTCCCACATGCAAACATATAGAGGTAGTAGTCTTGGCCTCTTCTAATTCATTTCCATTGATATGTTAATGCAATTCTGTAACTGAAGTGTTGATAAATCAAAGGTTCATATGTGGTTACTAGACTACTGGCCTAAGAGACCTTTTAAGCCTAGCCAAGCTTACAACAATTTACCAAAATATTGCTGATGAGCCACTATCCCAAGGAATTTTCTGGTTGCAATATAGTTTTGTCACATCAAGCGTTCAGATGCTGCCCCTGTCCATTAAGGACAATAGGTGGCTAACCAGGGGTAAATTTGTGATGTCACATCCAATGTCACAAGTTACATTGGAATAAAGTTAAGAATGAGCTTAGCTTTACATGGATGGGAAACGTTCCAGGGAAGAAGTAATCTTTGAGACACACACCTGTCCCTGCAACATGTCCTGTTTAAGTCGCAGATGAAGTTTAGATCCTTAGATCAGGTATTTCCAATGCTATTTGTATTGCAGATGTACAACAGATCCATCAGTGTGAGATTAGAGTATGCTTTGTAGGCTAGGCAAAGAAAGTTGTGCAGCAGTCTGCAGCAGACCAAGTACAGGGATAGGGCTTTGATACAGTTCTCATAGGACCTGCTGTTTACTCCCTGAATTCTGTTTGTGATATGCCTTTGTGGTCTATTAAGCTGCTGCAAGTGCCTGGTCAGGTACATACTGAAGGGTGCTTTGTACTCAATGACTGGTTAGATGAGAGTCAAGTGGAACAGAACAGTGACCTCATTGGACCTGGATGTCATACATTTATTTATAATTTGTGTAACATAGAAAGATTTTCTCACCACAGTAGACAGTTGGTGGACAAAGGTCAGTTTGCTGTCATCTAAAGGCAGACACTTTGGTCAGTCCTCTGTAGGCAGTATACCTGAAAATAGTGTTTTATTTTCATCTGTTTACTGCAATCTAGGAAATCAAACAAAAGTCTATCCTTGTAACCTTAGCAATTGTGCTTTCTTGTAATAATAAAATGAACAGCTAGGCATACCGTGGGTTCATAAAAGGCATAAAATGTGTGTTTTTTCATTGCCTAACATCTTCATAACATTTTGTCTTGGTTGAGGCACTCTTCTAACAGTGCTGAATGCAGAAAAAATGTATAGAAGAATGCCATTGTATGAACATCAAGCAGAATTATAGGATTGCTATGACATTTTCTTGAACAAAACTGCCACATACCTCCTGTTCAACAGAAATTCTAACAAATTAAATGATGATGTTGCTTTATGTTCCCCTGAACATGAGTATCAGCCATAGAAATAATTTAATAACAGAGACTTTCTTGTTCACAGTAGTAGCACTGTCTATTAAAGCAGATATTTCTTGTCAAGGGGATTGCATTTTGACATCATTTATCATAAAGATCGTTTTTAAGGCTGCATTCTCTATGATGTTAGACTCACTTCAATACCCAGTCTGCTGCCTGGGGTAAATAACATTTTTCCAGGATACTGGAAAAAAATAAAAATAAACAGAAGTGGAGGTACTCAGTGATGTGACTTTCAGAATAATTAATGCATTGAAAATCATTGACCTGTCAGAAGTATGTTATATCATGAGAAATGTTACACCTTCAATGTTAACATGCCTTTTACAATACCAAACTAAAATGTGACAGCATTTATTAATAGTTTGAGGGAAATCTGAAAAGGCAATCTGTATGTAGAATCCACTGAGTCTGTGAACATATTGAATTTCCTAGCATTTAATGACTTAGTTTAACTATTCCAGGAAATGTTAACAACTGCCTCTTGCTTTTGAGGACCTGTATTCAAATCAAAGGGTAAAAAGGTCACACAGACAACCCATTTAGTACTTTAGAAACACAGACCTAAAAAACAAGCCTGATACCCATAACATTAGGTTGACTGCACAAATACCCCAAATAACATACAAAAAAAGGATAAAAGGTCATCTGTGTATATATCCCATGGGCTTCCACTACAGGAGGTTTAAGGTGTTACATAGTAAAGACTAAGTTTGCTGGGTCTATTGTGTAGTTTCTACTAAATAGTTTGGATGCGTGATCTTTTTCCTATGATTTGGACACTATTTGGAACATTTTTGCAGTTATCCTAATGTTATGGTGCATTTCTAAAGTATGGCTAAACAATTTCCTTATGGTGTATTGACAATCTCAGAAAAAGGGCAAAACATGGCATGTCTACAGCTAGTAGGGTTTGGCTTTAATGGTCAGAATACACCAGTAAAGGCTCAAAAAAGTGAAAGTAAAACAGCATGTGTATTCAGAGGTCATGCAGGTGAAACACTGGTATCTCCTTAAGAGATAATTTGTATATATACCATGGGCCTCATCAACTGGAAGTTTAAGGTATTACATAGTAAAGATTCTAGCTTTGCTGGTTCTTTCTTGTAGTTTTTGCTAGATATTGAGACTACACAGTCAAACATCACTTTGTAATTTCTTGGACAATTTATGACCCATCCATTCAATGTACCTCACAGTATAGACGCAAGCTGATTTGCAAATTGAACATGATTATTAAACAAATGAGCTAGCAAAATCTTGCCTAAAATAAGTAATTTATTAAAAAATGTACAGTTTCTATAATGAGGCTGGAAAAAGGTAGATTGGTTAATAAATGAGGAGATCTGATTGATGAGGTCCATCATTACTTTAAACCCTTTATATAACTGCAGTGTTCAATTTCTATTTATAATGCCTATCATCCTGCAAACAAGGTAATCCACTGCTGCTTCAGGAGTATTAGTTGCAGGCATTCTGGTAAAAGTAAGAACTATTCCTTTACTAAACATCAGCAGGTGGGTCTACTTCACTTTTTCGAAAACACTAATTGTTGAATACCTTTTTGTCAAACCCTATTTATTGAAGCATTAATCTATCGAATGTGCATTTAAGCTAACAGTTTCTCAGGGAAAAAAATGCTTGGCCATCATGAGGAATTTGCCCTTTTCCCCACTGTAGTGCGATCTCAGAGTTGGTATATTTAGGTGGGGGGGTGTGGGGGGTGTAGCCCCCCCCCATCTGGGTGGGTTTTAAATGTTGGGATTTTTGTGATGCTCCCTTGGGTGGCCAAGCGTTTTTTTTTTCCTCAGGGAAATTTTTCGCTTAAATGCGCATTTGATGGATTAAGGCTTTGACGAATAGGGTTCGACAAAAAGGTATTCAACAATTAGTGTTTTTGATAAAGTGAAGTAGACCCTCAGCAGGCATATGTGGAAAATGATGAAAAGCACAACAGTTCAAAACAAATACAAAACTGACTTGGGAACTGAAAAATGTGAATGCAAAGTAGGGAAGTATGGTTCTCCACCAAATCATGCCATAGCTGATCCCTCTTCACTAAAGATTATCACTACAGTTGGTTAAGAGAAGCTGGGGTTTCTGAAAGCAGTATGACTATTTATATAATGGAATGTGCCCCAGCCTGTTTATGACGATATGAAAATGCTGAATGACTACTACAGTTTGAACTAGTCCCAGACATAACAGCAGTTGCAGGAATTCTGTAACATATAAGTGAGCTGTTGAGCTTAGAACAGTCACCCTTCTACAGCAAGTCATAATGCACGACCAACAAGACCTGAATGTATCTACAGAGAACTGGGTGCCATGGAAAGCTAAGCAAGCAGCAAGTCTCATATTGCAAAATATATAGCCACTTCCAATATCAGACAGACTTAAATTCAACCCTTTCCCCATGTCACAGAATTAAAGAACCTATTGATTCTATCAGCAACTACTCAGGATGCCATGGGTTGTCTAGACAAAGAGATGTGATGATCAGTTCCATATGGCACACAAGCCGTACACTAAGATCACCTACAACACCTGCTTATGAAATAAAATGGTATTTCCTGTTGTAACCTGGTAGTATTTCTATGTAAAACAGTATCTGTACTGGCCAGAAATAGTCTGTAACAGTCCATTAACTATGCCAGTAAATGAAAGTTGAAACCCTCTATGCATCTCATATATCATTTGTAGCATGCAGCAAATGTTTAAAGTATTTAAATGTTTATTTATACAGCTGCGGCAAGAGAAATACCAGGAATGCTGTGTATATCATGTAGCACATGCTAATGAAATAATGTTCTGCTTAGCTTGCGAGACCAAGGTTTGCATACATACTAATATGCCCCAAGGAGGTAAATCTATAACATTCCATGTCTTCTTTTACATACTAGCCCACAGAAATATGCTGATGGCTTGTTTTTTCTTCTTAACTCAAGCTGCAACTGTGTCTCCTCATTTATTTTGTTCTGATTCTTTTTACTTTTGGATTGTTGCCTTGTCACATCTCCCCTACTGTTTATTTAGTTTATTTATTTACTCTTTTGTTAACCAAATAAGCTAACTGATCCAAAACAGAATATTTTTCAGCCACATCCTATGAAATACAACCATAAAAATGCCTCAATTCTCTTAAATTTCATATTGTGTGCTGAAGAACATTGCATGATACATTAACTACCTCAGTACTGAATTCACATTTGTACTGAATTCACATTTGCTCAGATAAGGATATTTTATAATATACAACAAATAACAGAATCAGTATTTTGATAAAATTAGTTATAAGCTTGGAGAAATACTATGGTGGCCAAGTCTTTAAACTGCAAAGAAATAAGTGAAGTTAGGAGTGGCACAAATATGAGAGGGGAGCAAATTTCATTGCTTCGGCCCAGAGACATAGAAGGCTTTAATTACTACACGCAGTTTACAGAAGGAAGATGCAAGAGAATTTTGACAGGCTGTGATAAAAGCAAGCTTCTGGACTGTTTAGCTATAGGAATGTGCAATGGTGGGGAAGTAATTATATCTGGGAAGTTTGAAATAAGGTAGTATGTGAAAAAAGTGATTGTACGATGGACTGGTAGCCAAGAAGTTTTCAAAGGAGTAAGCTACTGATGCTCTCTGATGGGGTGTCTGTCTGGATATAGTCAACATATTTTATTGGCTAGGATTTGGAGCATAAGAGAAATGAAAAACACAACAGGAGGATACAAAGAGGAGGGTATATTTTAATCATGGGAAAATTCTGCGTTGCTCCCTGTGAATATTATTTCTGGAGGCAAAGAAAAAAAAATGGAATAGGCTGCCTTTAATTAGGAACTTTCACCTTGAACTTTAGTTGGACAAGTATACTCAAAGGGGTAAAGTTAAAGTCCCTGTCCCTGAGTTCTTGAACTGTGATAGTGGATTTCATATCTGACAGAGTAGCAAATGACAATAACACAAATCTAGCTTGTTTGCCAAAACATGATGGTGGGGTTTGCAGAGCTCTTGGTTAGCAGATAGTAGTACAGGTAGAAGTTTGTTAAACAGGACATTAAGAATAGTTAGTGTGCAAGTAATTAACGGTCCAGTTTCAAAGTCAGATTGCATTAAGGTGTCTCCCCTTAATGCCAGAAGTCTAGACCATAAATTGCCCAATCTTGAGGCACTCCTGCATTTGGAAAACATCCGTGTTTGCATAGTTACTGAAACTTGGTTTAAATGTAAACAGGGCACTCCCTTTAGACCATGATTTTGCACTTTTCATACTTTCATGCTTTCAGACCCAATGGCAACTGTGGTGAAGTCTCCATATTTGTAAAGGTACATATTACCATCAGGCAGATCCCTAGGGACTCACAAACTGAATAATTGAACTACAGATCATTCTATCTAGGATTAATTATCAATTAAATGCTTGTTACAGAATTCCTTCTTTGTCCCTGATGACCATGTATGATTCCTCAGTGTTCTAAATGAGCAAAAACTCCCTAATCTTGGGTGACTTTAACTACCCTTCAATAAAATGGGATACCTATACTTCCAATATAGGATATGCCATAAAATTTCTAGATTTAATAAGCAAAAAAATCCTTGAGCAGCTGGTAAATAAACCTACTAGAGAGAACAGCTTTCCTCACCTGATTCAAACATGTCTGCCTCTTGCACTACTCCTCTTTGTGGCTTTTTTTAAACTGTTACAGCAAACCCCATCGAATGTAAGGACATCAAACATGTCAACATCAAATTTCTATGTGACAAAATACCAAAATTAGTTTATGACTGCAACTCCCCAGACCATAATAAAACAGTAACTTACACTAAGGAATTATACACCCATTTAGAAAACTGTATAGAGAAAGTAGTTTCTACAAGAAAAAAGTATCATGGAAAATTCAAAAATAAATCATCCTACTGGTCTACCACCATAAATAAACAATACAACATCAACAGCAACAACAGAAAAGAAACTCCTTAAATTATTTAGTAAAAATAAAGCTCAAGGATGGTTACAAAAGCATTACAAAAAACTGGAAAACACTATCAGATCCACTAAAGGAACCCATGAGCTTAGGCTGGCTTTTGAAGTAAAATATAACTAGAAATTCTTCTTTAGTTATGTTAGAAAATTAAAAAAAACACCCTACAGTTTTCAGACTGTATTCATAATATTGCCTTGTAGTCTGACCTAAATGACATTGCCAATAACATTGTGAACAAATGTAGTGCTGACTTCAGCCATGAGACTTGTATTTAATGCTACGAAATATGTGAATCCTCTACTCTCCCAATTATCTCCAATGATCATTTACTGAAAGTGCTAACCAAGACCAAAAATATTTCCTCCATGAGGCTTGAGAATATCCCTGGTAACTTCATTAATAGTGTAAACATGCCCTTGCAGACATATTTCTTGAACTGCTTAACTTAAGCTTAGGCCCAATGAGAGGTGCACAGCAGAGGTGATACCCACCCATATCCTTTACTACAAAAGCTCACACAGACTCTGTCACAACTTGCTATAAGGGAAAGGTTAGCTTGTTTTTGCTTTCTTGTATTTTGTGTTGCTTTATTGGCTTCTTCTATTTTCATATATTGTCATTCACTCTCCTTACACTGTGTTTTCCTTGCATTCTGCTTTTAATTGCATATTTAAACTAGGAAAGAGACCATGGCTGTGTCTCATGTGAGTCACAAAGAAATTAGAACATGTTAATTAAGTTTAATTACCTGTGAAATGAGGGTGGAGCTAGGAACTAAACCTTCTATTTAAGGGGTAAATTAAAACATTCCAAGACTTTACTAGACAAGCTCACCCAGTTTAGTAGAAAAGCTCACCCAGACTCTGCCACAACTTGCTGTGAAGGAAAGGTTAGTTTGTTTTTGCTTTCTTGTATTTTGTGTTGTTTTATTACCTTCTTCTATTTTGTATATTATGACTCATTTTCTTTACACCGTTTTACTTGTATTCTACTTTTAGTTGCATATTTAAACTAGAAAAGAGACAATAGTTGCATCTCTTTGGAATCACACAGAGATTAGAACAAGTCAATTAAATTTAACCACCTGTGAACTGAGGGTGGAGCTAGGAACTAAACCTTCTATTTAAAGGGTAAAATAAAACATTCCAAGGCTTTTCTAGAAAAGCTCACCTGGACTCTGCCACAAATTGCTATGAAGGAAAGGTTAGTTTGTTTTTGCTTTCTTGTATTTTGTGTTGCTTTATTGCCTTCTTCTATTTTGTATATTGTAATTCATTGTTTTTTCACTGTGTTTTACTTGCATTCTGCTTTTAACTGCATATTTTACCTAGGCAAGAGACCATAGCCGTGCCTCTTGTGAGTCACACAGACATTTAGTTTTTCCTACCTAACCACCAGGAAGATGTACAGAACTAGGTCAAAAAACAAGCCACCCTGGTAGAATCACGACATCAACAGGTTATATAACAGAAGGAGGAAAATCATGGCAAAAAATAGGAGATGCAGCATCCAGCAGGATAAAAGCACTCTCATCAAACTAAACAAACAATTCAGAGCACAAATAAAGTCTACCAAAGCCCATTTTGAGGTAAATTTGGCCTCGCAGGCCAAGGACAAAAACAAGGCATTCTTTAGCTATGTCCACAACCTCAAAGGCAATACACAATTGTGTGCAGAGCTGATTGCAAATGGAGCCACCTGTACTGAGCCAGGATGGACAGATTGTGTCCAATTAGAGAGATGATAAATCAGCAAGAAAAGGAGAGTACTATAGGTGGAAATGAATTCATCCTCAAGTCTTGGTGCGTACACTCACTAGGTGGTCCCTGTTTTTCACAAAATCTCACCAGGATGACACTGGTATATAGACTGTATTTTATATAGCATATATCATGGGGAAAAGTAGGTTAAAAATAAAAAAGATAGTTGGGCGCACAAGACTTGGGATAAAAAAGTGCCCAATCCTGGTAGGTGCACTGGTGCCAGGACTGGGAAAAATGACAGTGCAGAATCCTCAAGATATGGAAACATTCCTACAGTTGGGCTAGGGGGAGGATGGCCCCTTGTTGTAGAAGAAAGTGGCAGTCCACAAAATCACTAAAACTTATAGGCCAAAAAAGAGCCATAAAGGTGATACAGTGGACTATTGAGGATAAAAAAGAAATTATGTTTTGTTACTATTATGCAAGAAGCCCAGAATTTCCAGACAGATGATATACAAAAAGATTACAGAGAAATTAGAGGAAAGGAAAATACTTGTACAAGAAAAACTGTCAAAAGCTTCAAATAAAAATCCGTTTTCATTAATACAACATGTTTATGAAAAACATTATATAGACCAAGAAACCTTGGACCGTTTAGAAAAAGAAGAGACTTGGGAAGTGTGAAAACATAAAGAACAAAATCTAGAGATTTTTGAAAAGGTATAAAAAGAAATATGGACATGGGAAAGAAAGATAGATCTGTACAATATTTATGCAAAGGACAAAGCTAAATTAATCAATACAAAAAAAGTGACTGCAAAGATATTCGAAAAGAAATACAGGCAAAGGCATCCAGATATGGAAAATTTCACAATACAAAAATAGGATTACAAAGAGGGAATGAATAACTGAAGATTAGTAAAGAAGTATAAGTTAAAAAATAGAAGCTGAAGTTATGGAAAACCTCTGAAGTGAAGGATTTAGTGTTGAAAGCCTAACACATGTTATATCACAGCATGATGGAACAAGTCCCCCAAGTAAGGAGAAACAAGAGGAACAGGAGACATCTAAAGAAGAAATGTGGACATGGGAAAGAAAAAGGGATTTAATATGGTGCAATATTTATGCAAAGGAAAAAGCAAAACTAAATACAAAAACAGCAGCATCAAAGATATTTGAAGAGGAATATAGGCTAAGGCATCTGGATAGAGAAAAAAATTACAATGCAAAAAATAAGAAAACAAAGAGGAAAAGTAGAAAAGAGAATTAGTAATGGAGAAGTTAAAGAAATAGAAACTGAGGTTATGGAGTACCTGAAAACTGAAGGATTTAGTGTAGAAAATCTAACTCTGATAACATCATAGCAAGCTAGAGCAATGGATTCTCAAATTAAGGAGAAACCAGTGGAGCAGGAAACATCTGATCAGTTGCCATATGAAGGTACTTTGAAGCCTTCCATAGGAAACCAGTACAAAAGTTCAATTGGAGTTGCACAGCAAGGGAAGGAATAGGAAACTGTGGCAACTATGATGCAGTCAATGTTGTGGAGTGATAGGCAAGTGAATTCCCACATGAAAGAGCAATAGATGACACAAGATGAAACTGAAGAGAATGTGGCACAGAAAGATGCTCTGGAACTTTCTGTAGCATGCCCATAGGAAATGAAGAAAAAAGAAGGTGCCCTCAGTTTAGAAGAAAATGATCTAAGAGAAGAGTTGCTTGATTTAATAGAGGTGGACAGACATATTAAGATCAATGAAAGAAGGTGACTACAGAAAGTCAATAAAACCTAAAAATTGGGAAGTCTGATAAAACAAAGGAACACAGTAATTAGGAGTATTCATAGAGATTCATGCAATATAACAGAAGTAATAGGATATAGTACTATTCAGCTAAAGTCCGTTCATAAAATCACAGGACAGTAAGGGAAAGGAAGGGGAGAAATACTGAATAGAGAAAACTATAAAGCAATTAAGACAAGAAGTGTCACTGTTAGTGGACTATAGAACAGGGAACAGATAAACAAAATTACTAAGAAAGATATACATGATAAAAGCAATGCACAGTATCAAGACAGATCAGGATCTATTATGCACTAAGTGATAAAAAGATATTTACACTAGTATAGAAATCATTGAGTTAAGAAAGTTTTGATTCGATATAAGGAGCCAATTTTCCTGTTGACATTTTTTATGTTATTAATATATATGTCTATCATTGTTAATAAGGTTGTTATCAAAAATTCCTACAGTTTAGTTGTTTTCTACTGTTATACACTAGACCAAAACTTCCAGATTTTATTTCTAAGTAAGATCTGCCTAAGGATAACCACCCTTACTTTTTAGTAAGTTGCAAATAATAAACTAAAACTATCAGCACAGGCAAAAAAAAAAACTTAGAAGATATGCAGATAAATATAAAGGAAAAGTACAAAATAAGCAATTTATTGATGACCAAAAAAAGTTTTATAGAGAACTGAGAAAAAGGCAAAATGAATTGAAACGCCACCAAAAAAAAGAAGAAATAGATACATTTTGGAGAAATATCTATGAAGATCCTGTGGAACATAACAAAGATGCTGAATATATAGAAGAAGTAAAAGAAATAATAAGAAGTTCAAATGTACAGGATATATAATGGGATGAAGTAACAACAAGAGAAACTGAAACAAAGTTAAGAAAAGGTCTTAATTGGAAATCCCAGGCGTGGATGCAATGCCTAACTTCTGGCTAAAAGTATTAACATCATTACTTGAAGATTTAAAATGAGTAAGAACTATTTATTATTTATATGTGCACACCAACCTGGTTAACAACAAGGAAAACAAGACTGCTATCTAAGAGAGAACCTGGAAGCTATCCTAAAAATTATAAACCAATAACCTGGCTTCTGATGAAGTATAAACTATACACTGGAACTGATGCTGACAGAGTTTATAGAAAAATTTAGAATAAAGCTCAATCCTGGCAATAGAACAAAAGGGTAACAAAAGAAAGTCATTTTGAACAAATGATCATTTGTTGTTAAATAAAGTCATAATGGATAACTGTAAAAAGGGAAAGAATCTAAGTATGGAATGGTTAGACTACAAAAAAAACATTTGACAGTATTCCACATTCATGAATAAAAGTGTGCTTAAAATGTATAAGATACACCCTACACTGATCAATTCCATTACAGTGACCGTGAGACAGTGGCAAACCACTTTGCAGTTAAGCCATGATAAAGGACAAATTATTATTTCGGAGATAAAAATTCAAAGGGGAATATTCCAGGGTGACTCAATGTCACAGCTGCTCTTTTGTCTTGCCCTTAACCCATTAAGCTGTCTACTTAACAGATTAGGTCATGGCTATAATTTGGCTCCCAGAAAACAACAAAATGTAAAGACTTCTCATCTTCTTTTTGTGGATGATTTAAAATGGTATAGTTCATCATATGAGGAACTGAAAGCACAACTGCAAGTGGTCAAAACTTTTCCAGATGATATATGAATGTCATTTGGTCTTGGTAAATGTGCAAAAGCAACCTTTAATGCAGGAAAGCTGCAGCACCAAGAAAACATCAGCCTGGAACAGGAATGTGATGTAAAAGAACTTAAGCAAGAGTGAGTGCATAAATATTTGGGAATTGATGAAGGATCAACAATAAAACATGAACAAATACAAATAAAACTTGGTAAGGAATATTTCAGAAGACTGAAATTAATACTGAAATATCACTGACATGTAGGAACACAGTCCAAGCTATAAACCAATTTGATCTTCCTGTCATAACTTACATTTTTGGAGTGATTGACTGGCTCCAGAAGGTGTTGGATTGGTTGGACAGGAAAACAAGAAGGATGCTTCATGCTTATCAAATGATTTATAAAAATCAGTGTATACCAAGACTACATAATACCCATTCTGAAAGAGGTATGGACCTCCTCAAAATTGACTACATGTACAGATCTGCAGTTGTAGGACTGCATACATATCTGCTGACCTCACAAGATCTGAACATAGTGAAAGTTTTAAAACATGAGGAGAGTAAGTCTAAGATAAGCTCCCTGCTTAGTTTAGCAAAAGCATATCGGTCCCAAGCGAGAATAGAAATCAAACCAGGAGTAGATAAAAATCAAGTAGCAAATGAATGTGCCTAAAAGCAAAGAAAGAATATAAGGTCAAAGATCAGATGAGAAAGCAAGAAATGTGGAAAATGCATAAATATAGTTGCAAGTATAGAAAACTTTTGGAACATCCCCATGCTGATAAGGATCAAATGCAGGATTGGTTAAGGAGCGGTGAATTTAAATGAAAAATTGAAAAGTTAATATTGGCGGCCTAAGATAGTGGACTACATACACCTTGGTTTGCAAAGTCCATTGAACATGTGGGAGAAATGTAGGTTTTGTAAAAAAGAATTGGAAACAGCCACACATCTTGTTGCTGGTTGTGATATATTAATGGCAGTAGGACTGTATACTGAAAGGCATAATAATGTGGCAAGACTGTTGCTGGAGATTGTGCAAACAATATAATTTTAAGTAGTTGAAAAACATTGGAAACATGAGCCACAAAGCATTATAGAAAATGATAAAGTTTATCTCACATGGGATATCCCATTACCAACAATTCAAAAACAGATTCAAGAAAACCAGATATAGTAGACCATGAAAAGAAGACAAAAGTAGCATTGATTATTGAAATTGCTACACCCAGTGACTATAGTTTCTTATATACAGAGAGACACAAAGGGATAAAATACCAGGATTTACAGGCAGAACTGAGGGCAATGTGGAAGTAGCATACCCAGACAGTTCCAATAGTAGTAGGAGCAATGGGTCTTATAAAAAGGAATTTACAGTTGTACTTAGATATGTTACCAATACATGTAACTCCATATGAATTGCAGAAGGAGTCAATGCTGGGCACACTGTGGGTGCTGCAAAGAGCACTTCTGACTATCATTCAAGACTGAAACAATAATCATGAACTTTAATCATACTTTGACTTAGGAATGGGGTCCATTTCCGTCATGGTATTAGAAACCCAACAGACTTGAAGAATTTAAAAAAGCCAGAAGATGTAGCAAATCTACTACTGGCTGGCAAATTCAGCTCCAACTTTACCCCTCTCTCCCGATCAAATTTCCCTCAGGAAATGCTATCAAATATAACTCTCTGCTGTCACTAGGGAACAGATCCTTAATGTTCTCTTGAAGGCCAAGAACACTGCATCAATGGGCCAGAAGAATATCCCAGGATGCCTTCTAAATAGCATGAAGCATGATCTATCAGGCCATCTGGAATTGCTATTTAACTATAGCCTCCAAACAGGCTGTGTGTCTAATGAATGAAGAACAGCAATAGTCATCTCTCTGCACAAGTTGGGCCATCTACAGACCCATAATTCTCTGTAGTCTCATATGCAAAGCCACTGAAAGAATTATCATGGAAATGATCGATAATGACACAGGAAACTTTCAGACACTGGACCCAACCCAATTTGGTTTCATCAAAGACAGGTCATGCCTACTCATCCTGGTGGACATCTTTGAGAAGGTCACCATATCAACTGATGAGTGCAAAATGGTTCACACTGCCTACCTTGACCCCGGCCAAGACATTTGACAGAATTTTCCACTCAGGTATTACTGAGAAACTCAAGAGGTTAGGTACAAACCTTCATGTCATCCAGTGGATAGACATCCAACTCACAGACAGGACCTAGAAAGTTAGAAATGGAGAGTCTACCTCTACAAAGAGGCCAGTCACAAGTGGAGTCCCACAGGAATTTGTCCTACGACTGTTTCTTTTTGGCATTTACTTATCTGAAGTCAAGGACAATGATGTCAATAGTCTCTGGCTGACTAAATTTGCAGATGATTGAAAATTAGAAGCTGTCATTAATTCACCCACTGAACAGATGTTCTCCAAGAAGGGCTGACACAGACAAACAACTGGTGCCAGAGAAGATGACTAAAACTAAATGCCAAGAAATGCATAATAGTATCCTTGGGGAAGTCATCCACCCCTGGAAACTATCATATTGACAATGCACTCGTAAGAGTTGATCCAATAGTAAGGGAACCGGGGACACACATAGACAGTAATCTTGCCTTTGACCTTCACATGTCTACAATAGTGAGGAAATCATTCTATGTTCTGCAATTTATAAACAAAGGTATAGCATCTAGGTCCAAAGAAGTCATTGCTCCACTGTATTCAACATTCATCAGACCTACCATTGAGTACAGTCCCCCATTTTGGTATATACCTAACCAGGCATATCCAACAATTGGAATGCCTAAAGAGTCTTCTCACTAAAAGAATACAGGACATACATAACATGTCCTTTGCAGACTGCTTCAAGACCCTATCCCTGTATTGCATCTCCTACAGACTGTTGAGGAGAGATCTATGCCTGGCGTAGAAGGCATCATCTGACTCCACTCTGATGGACCTAAATAGGACTTGCTGGAGAGACAGGTATGTATCCCAGACACTACCCTTTCTCTGGAACAGGCTCCCCATCCATGTGAAGTAGAGTTCCTCCCTAATCCAATTCAAGTGTAACTTGGACAATTGAATGGGGAAAAGGAAATTCATCCCTGGTTTGACATCTATGTCTCTAATGAACATAGGCTGTCTGTAAATGGTTCATCTTCCAGGCCCCTGCTTGTAAATGTTTCACCTCCCAAGCTCCTGCTTACACTTATCAAGGGTACCAGGACTTGTCAAAGATTTGGGATGCATGCCTCATAAGCCTCAACTGTAAAGCAATGGAGCATATTATAACTGACCTCATAAACTGTGATATCAAGAATCTTGTCAGATGTGCCAAAGTAATATCATCATGATCTAAAGAGGTAATCACGCTCTTATATTTAGCATCGATCAGGCCAATTATTGAGTACAATGACCACTTTGACATGTATCTCATTAAACATATCAGACAATTAGAAAGTCCTACAAAGGTTCCTAAACAAATAAACAAAACAAAAAAAAACACAGGCCTAAAGTGCCTGTGCTACAAAGAGAGGCTGGAATCTCTATTACTTTATGCAATTTATTATAGACTTTTGAGGGGAGATCTCTATAACTTACCACACCATTAGACACCAGATTGTCCTGGACCTTCGGTTTCTTTGCAAGTCCAATATCTTCACTAATACTAGAACCAGGAACCTTAATCTTCACCAACAGATAAATACAAGACCGAGGGATAGGTTTATAACTCAGCATCTCCCAAACCTCTGGAATACATTTTCCCTACATGTTAAGTAGTGTGGCCTATTATCTTCCTTTAAATATAAACTAGATGACTGGATGAGTATCTACAAATTTACTCTGGGATAGACTGGCATGAGTGTTCTGAAGAAAGGAGGTGCTGTCTGAGGGAGGGTACTGGCAATGTGAGAGTGGTCATGAAACTCACTGGCCTTGGAATATCTATGAATCTATAAGTGAAGTTGCATATGTGTTGTATTAAAGAGAACTAGGTTATCTGCATCTAAGATACTGATGATATTAGGGAGGTCATATGTTGAAGTGCTTAAAACAGACTAAAGAATAGCACCTGAACAAATTATCCTTGAAGGTGTATTCAGTTTAAGGAAACTGAAGAGAAGGAAGAAAGGACTTCAACTTCTTTATCTTTGTAGGAATGGTTTACAGGGTACCTTGAAAATCAGGAGATGTAGTTATTGGTTAGATTATAGGAAGTCAAATTAGAGTGAATAGCTGGATGAGGGCCTAACAATGTAATTTATGTATACTTTGATTAAGATCAGCATACCTCTCAACCTCTTAGAGGAAGAAATTTGGACAAAGCCACAAATAATGTGGGATCAAAGGCCCAAAAATATGAACAGTTTTTAAATCTTGTCCTCACCAACTTAGAAAGTTGATAGAATAACAGTTTTTGCAATAGGTGAATTTTCTGAGGGATATGAAGTTAGAAAATCAAATGACTGCCATTATTTTCTGACTTTAGTCCTCAAAGATTCATCAGTGATTTTGCCAGAAAACTACACTTTTATGAGATATGGACCAAAAATCTGAGTCAAAATCTGGACATTCTGTTTAAATCTGGACAGTTGAGAGCTATGAAGGTTGGGTGAAGGCCTGCTCTAGCTAAGATCCATTTATAAAGAGGTTTTGATAGCTCCTTTGTGATACAGAGTCTAGAGATTTTTCTTAAGAAGAAAGGTGGATAAAAGGAAGTATCATTAGCTAGCTTGAATGAGCCTTTTTATTTTCAACTTCTCTATGACCCTTGTAAGAAATACAGGCAATCAGGTATTAATTCCTTATGAAAATCTTGCAGTTTTTGCTTCTGAAATGGATGTGCAGGCCAAATATTATTATGATCAGTAACAACTGATGGCTGACATCTATTGCATGAATATATAGCAATAATGTCAGCATGGATGAAAAAAATCAGTCCCTGCTTCTATGCCAATTTTTGTTTCTCCTCTCCATAGCGACATCAGTCATAACACTTTCTGCCATGGTCAGTGTTACTATTCTTGGGTTAATGTTAATCAACTTCTATAATGAAAAGCGACAAAACTGCAAGACAGAAAATCTATTTTTTTTTAATTTTATACCCTCCTAACCCCTCTAGTATAGATGGAAATCTCTGCACATACACTGTACATGACATTGTAAAGGAAGTCGGGGGGGGGGGGGATTCTGTAATGTCACATCTCTTAGTCCGAACACTGCTGGGTGTATAGTCTACTTGAATCTACCTAAGAAACAAAAAAAAAATTTTTTTTAAATATGCATTGTAATCTCTTGTACTACCAGCCAGTACTCACACTGCAGAACCTAACACCCTAACCACTTGCTATCACTTTCTCCATGACTACTGTCTTCCGTGAACTGAAGATGTTTTCATCTCATGCAAAGTGACCATAATGTGAGTTAAATATTATTATAATTTTATGCATAAGGAATTCTCATTTTATTTTTTTTTCCACAGCTATTTTTTGTTGTGAAAAAGATGAACAATGAACAAAATACATATTATCTATTACAGTTTCTCATATCCAGCTATAAAAAAAATTGAAAAACAAAACTATAAAAGAAACACTGTAACTTTTCTAGTCTAATTTTTCCAGAACTCTTCCTTCGACCATTACACAAATATATAAAAACAAATTGAAAACTAAAGCTTCGGTAAAACTTTAATATACTTCTCCATCTCCAACTTCCTTCCCAGTATCTAGTATCCCCTGGCACCAATAACAACATGGGGGTCCCAGTTTAGTGGATTCCATAGGGCTACCTACAAATGCTCATATCTTGGTTGTTAAGATTTGGGTACCAATTTTTCTACATTTGTGGGACCACACCTCATAAACCATATCATAATCACTACATAATTCCATCTCAAAGGGCAATTTTAGAATTCGGCTGTTTTGTTCTGTGGGACATCAATGCTCTTCATAAAGGTAGGATCTCCTTCAAAACATTTAAATGTTTTATCCTAGGTCTCAATGTCTCAATTCCAAATTTTAGTCTGATAACTCACATCTTGTTCTTTATCATATTTCAGAAAACAAAGAAGCAAAGCTACTTTTCTGTGTTGATGTTGACAGAACTCAGACACTATATAAAATATATTTACTCTGTAAAGATGCCCACATTTTCAAATCTATAAATAGGTAATAGTGTCATAAGAAGTGTAATTGATAGTGTCATCAGAATAATACCACAAAAAAGGGTTTATAAAACCATATAATTCAAGCATATCCAAAATATGGTAAATATTTAACTGGGGAGATTAAGGTTTACGTAATTAGATTTATGACTATTTTAGCTCTATTCTTACACAACATACCCTTGGGAGATATTTGTGCACAAATGATTTAGTCTAATGCGCACAAATTTAACAAGGTTTATAAGCATGACATGATTGCCATGACTCCCAGATACAGACTTCATTCAGACAAAATGTACTGAAGGGCATCTTATATCTTTTCATTGTAATTTTTAAATTTTCGTTTGGATTTTTCTTCCTGTCTGTGTTATAAGTTACAGTGTCTCTATCTCATGCTTTGGGTCTGCTGCAAGTGGCTCTGTGATTAAAGATACAGAAGTTCTGTGTGGCACTCACCATAATAACTGATCTTCAGGAGTACCACCTGAATGTTTTTTGTCCAGCTTTCATTTAATTGAGTTATCCTAGATAACCCATGCTGGACAACTGGGCATCTGCTGGCCAGTAGCTTACTGACCCAGGGCTGGCGGGCTTTATGGTATACACACACTAGACAACAGGGGTACACAAACCCCTCCCACCATTTGCATGGGTCTCTGGAGTAGGTCAGAGTAGTCTAGGCCCTCAATCCATCCAATATTCATGCCCATTTCTGGTGACATTAGTCAACGTGACCAAATCATCTAGAGCCAAATTTTACACCTTGTTGCATTTTTTTCTGAGCACTTTATTTCTTCTTTTATCTGCTTTATATTTCCAACCTTTGTGTTCATACCACAATACTTTTCATTTGTTCTGTTTTATTAGTCTCTCCTGTTCATCTTTTCATTACCTTCTCTTCTTTTATGACTTCTTCATTTTCACATACTATTGCACATATTGCTATATGTTTAGTAAAACTTACTGTTCTCCTGCCTTATGTTTTATCTAAATCTTCTTACATTAACAAGTAACCAGTTTCTGGTTTTATACTCCATCTAACATGTGCATTGTCTCCCTTTTCCTATATATATTCACCACCAGCTTAAATATGTCTTGACATAATTTAATACCTATAATTATAATATCTTTACTATTTACTACATATGTTTTCATTTCTTTCAAAGCGTGTTCTTTCCTCATTATCATATATGCATATACAACAATTAACCTCATTGGCTTATGTTGCATTCTGTCACCACAAATTGTTATCCTCCCTGGAATCTCCATTATTACATCTAACACCTTTGTATTTTATTTTTTTATCAAAACTGCTTCACACACCCACACCCACACATATAAATATATACATATATGTCTGTGTGTGTGTGTGTCTGTGTATGTGTATATATATATATATATATATATATATATATATATATATATATATATATATATATATATATATATATATATATATATATAATCCTTCCCTTGCTTTTGCATCTTTTCTTATTCTATTCTTTAATCTCCCCTTTTAACCTTATTTACAATAGTTGTTGTTTCTTCTTTCTCTAACACCACCTCAGCTTCTCCTTTATTCGGTCCCAGAGCCCAATGCTTGTTGCTTGTTTTAGTACTAAGCACACTAGCATCTTACTAATCATTCCCAGAACTCCGCAAATGTTTATCATTATTCTCATTCAGCATTCCATCTTTTATAACAACATTCTCATTATTTACATGCCCAGCGTTATGATCTGTATCATTCATTAGAGTCACATTTTCCTCTTCATTTCACTTCTTTCTTTAACTTCTTCATGTAACACTGGGAATCAAACCACAAATGATTCTTCAAATTGCTTTGTCTGCAAATCATTTTATAACCTGAATGTTTATGCATTCTGCACAGGGAACACTTTCTTATACTGCAGTCTTGTATCAAATGTGAGAATTCTCTGCAGAAAAAGAAAATACGATTTTGGTTAATGCCAAGATTTAATAGTTCACTTTTTCCATTCAATATAATTTATGCTTAATAAATGCACAAGCTTACCTTCTTTTTCTGTTAATGAAACCCACAACTCCCAAGTGCCATTCTATTTTTTATATTCATCAAATATTGTTTTATATCGTAAACGCTGTGATGATATTCAGATAAATGCTTTCAGTTGATATTGTATAATGTCTAATGTACTTAACTGAGCAGTCAGCCTTTTTTTTGGTTGCACATTTACGTTAATAAAAACATGGGATATTTTTCTTTCTTTCTTTCACAGTCATTCTCAAACTTGTTTACTAGTGAAAAAGTTTCAGACGTTATCTCACTGAAGGTCTCTATGCCTACATATAACAATGTATCACATCATCATGTTGTATTTCAATGATATTAAAACTGTGTCTTAAATCACATAGCTGTTAGCTGCATTACATTTTTGATTTTACTTCAGACTACAAGACTTTTTTCCCTATAGTCCAGCATACATTTGTTATAGGTTCATAGGTAAGTCCTAGGTCCTTGTGAGCCATTAAATTAATTAATTAAGCAATATAGGAATTCATCAAGGTACATACTCCCTGCTTTGATATGAAAAAGGTATTTGACTCAATACCTCACTTGGGTATTATAGAAAAACAAAAAAATTTAGGCATACATCCCTATGTCACCTGATGGCTGATGGATAGCCAAATGGCTTACAGATAGGACACATGAAGTTTGGGTGGGGGAATCCACCTCCACCAAGATGCCTGTTACTGGTGGTGTCTCATAGAGCTTGGTACTGGGACTTGTCCTGTTTGAAATTTACTTCTCTGAAGTCAAAGAAAATGTAGAGGACCTTTGGCTGACCAAATCTGCTGATGACTGCAAGCTGGGTGTAATCACTGAATCACTCAAAGATGTAGAAATCCTCCAAGAGTCTGAAACTGACAAACAGTTGGTGCTAGAGCCATGGACTAAAACTCAGTGCAAAAAATGCACGATGATTTGGGAGGCAACTTACCCTGCAAATTACAACATTGATTATACTCCCCTAAGAGAATGCCCAGTGGTAAGGGACTTGACAACTCAGGTTGACAACATTGATTATACTCCCCTAAGAGAATATCCAGTGGTAAGGGACTTGACAACTCAGGTTGACAGTAACCTGAACTTTGATCACCATGTGTCAATGGAAGAGAGAAAATTCTTCTAGATGGTGCAACTTATAAGTGAAGACATGGCATCCAGATCGAAGTAGATCATAGTCCCACTATACTCAGCATGAATTAGATCAATAATGAAGTACATTGTACCCTTCAGCTTATACCTGACCAGGCATTTGCAATAGCTGGAGTGACCACAGAGGTTCCTCACCAAAAGAATACTGCATGTAAACAATAGTCATATGTGGACTGCCTCAAAGCCCTGTCCTTGAACTAGGTCTCCTACAGACCACTGAAGGTTGATCTATGCCTAACCTTCAAGGCATTCTCCATACAGTACAATTAATCTCCATAGAAGATACGAAAACC
>NC_056731.1:1888158178-1888212201 GCF_019279795.1 Protopterus annectens | reverse complement strand
ATATATCGAGATTCTTCTTGAAGAGATTCAGTGAGGTGCTCTACGACATGAACTGGAATTCTATTCCAGAGCGAAGGAGCCTCTGGGTTATGAACCTGTCCCTCCAGCAAGTTCTATTTATTTCTGTGCTGAGGTTCAAGTCCCTCGAGCGTGTGGCTCTAAGGGAATTAGATTTACTGAGGTGGAGCATGTCCATTAATTCTGGATTTGACATAGCTTTGTATGTCAGGCATAGATCGCCTCGAAGTAGGCGGTATGCAACTGAGTAGAGCTGGAGTTTTTTTAACCAAGCAGCATATGGCATCTGTTTGAGATTCTTGATCCTCTTGGTGAGATACTTTTGGGGTCTTTCTAATTGCTGCAGGTGTCGGGTAAGGTACATCCCAAAAGAGGCATTGTATTCTATGATGGGCCTGATGAGGGATGAATAAAGGGGCACGATTACTTCTCTTGATCTAGATGTGAAACCCTTCGTGATGAGGTGGGCTATGTAGAAGGTCTTTCTAACCACTTTGGCAATGTGGTTTTCAAAGGAGAGATTGCTATCAACTTGGGTCCCCAGGTCCCTAATAACTTTCTCTGTACTTAATGGGTTTCCGCCTATGTGGTAATTTGTGGGAACATTGTTTTTTCCAAAGTGTATGAGTATACATTTTTTGGCATTTAGCTTTAAACCATGGCGCTGGCACCAGTTATCTGTCTCTGTGAGACCTTTTTGAAGGATGTTTGTGTCAGCTGGAGAGTTGATTATGGCGCCCAGTTTGCAGTTGTCTGCGAACTTGGTGAGCCATAGTCCTCCCACGTTTGACTGTACCTCGGAAAAGTATATACCGAACAAGAGTGGTCCCAGGACAGAACCCTGTGGGAAGCCACTTGTGACTGGTTTCAAGTCGGACATGCCTCAGCAACTCTCAATCTGTGGGTTCTGTCTTTGAGCCAGTTTGCGACCCATCTTGTGACATAGGGATTTATATTTAAGCTGGATAGCTTATCTATGATGCCCGAGTGGGGTATTGTGACAAATGCCTTTGCAAGGTCCAGATAGGCTGTGTGGACTACCTTCCCTTCATCTATGGCTTTGGTGACTGTTTCGAAGAAGTCAACCAGGTTCACAAGGCAGGATCTGCCCTTGACAAAACCGAACTGGGTAGGATCTAGTGTCTGTAGGTCCCCAATGTCTTTGTTTATGAGCTCCATGATGATCCTCTCCATAGCCTTGCAGACTAAGCTAGTCAGGCTTATGGGGCGATAGTTTCCAGGGTCCATAGAGGCTCCACCTTTGTGGAGTGGGACCACTGTTGCTGTACGCCATTCTGTGGGCACATATCCTGTAGTGAGGCTGAGATTGTATAGCTGTTTTATTTGAGGGATTAGTTCCTCTTGGAGTTCATGTAGGGCGCAACCTGGGACACCATCTGGTCCCATGAAAGCAGTGTTTTTTGCTTTGGAGAGGGCAGCCTTCACCTGAGCATCTGAGATGTTTGGGAGGCAGCCCTCTGCCGGGATAGATACTTGCTCTTTTGGGGGGGAGGGGGTGGAGAAGCTTGCACCGAACCTGTCTGCCAGGATATTGGTGATGTCTGTGGGTTCAGTGTATTTTTTGTCATTTAGAATCAACTCAGAACAAGTCTGGGAGTTGCATCCCAGGTTTCTAACATAATTGAAAAAAACCTTATGATTGTCTTTGGTGTCCTGAGCAGCCACCTGTGATATCAATTTTTTTATCTTGGAAGACTCTAATGTTCTTCGTGTTTCACTGTTGCAGTCATTACATTTGGGTAATTTGCTGGCAGGTTGTCCTCAATTGGCCTGATAACAAAGTCTTGGGTCCTGCATCGGTTGCTGTCCCTTCTTCCATGATGTCAGGTTGTCAGGGGTATAAAACATGCAGCTGACGCCATTACATCAGTCTTTCTTGCCGCATTGTGCCCGAAGCAGAAGCAGTTCGCAAGTGTCGGCCGACTCCTGAAATTTTCGTTTTCGAGTTTCAGGTCCAAAGTCTTCAACTAAAAAACTAAGTACCCCAATGGAAAACTTTTTCCTACTCCATACCGATGTCAGTAAAAGTTAATAATTGCATTACTTGTGGGAAGCAAGTACCTCATAAGGATTTCCATTTGTACTGTATTCCTTGCCTAGGCCCTGACCACGACGTACCTTGCTGTCGGTTCTGTGCTTTATTTAATCAACGCAAATGTAGGTACATTTTTGCTTCTAAATATTTTGGCTCACGCTTTAATTATCCAGAAATGTCGTCGGTTAGCAATCCAACTACCGGAATACCTAAAAAATGCAAAGAAAAAGACAGAGGCTGTTGAGGTCCAAAACTGCCAATGACGCTTCTCATAAGCCAGTCGCCAGTTCGCCGGTACTCAGTGAGGCACTTTCGCAGCCCCTGATACCTGCTACTTCTAATTCTCAGGCCTCTACTGAGACCCATTCGGAGTCCGGTATGCCGCGAGATGCTTCAATTGTGGAACCCGCGGATGTCTCTACCTTGGATGGGTCTGGAGCCGCTGTGCAGGCAGCGGCTTCTGAGGGTGTTTTTAGGCCTACAGATTTGTATATTAGACCGACTCCATCTTCATAACTACGGCCAAAATCTCGACCTATGTCTAAAAAACCAACGCCTAGGCCACATGTTCAGGCCCCTATGCCTAAAAAACAAATTATCAAAATGGCTGAAGATTTAATTACTCTGTTCAGGGGCAGCCAACCCCCCCCCCCCCCCTTCTAAGAGGCCTAGGCAAGATATTGACTATGAATCTCCTGAACAGGATTCTATTTCTTCTGACTCTTCTAATGAACAGGAATTGTCTATACCTACTTATGAGAACTCTGATGCAGAAGATCCCATTCTTTCTGCTTCTCCCCCTGAGGATTTTTCTTTTGGGGAAACTTTACATACCTTAAGTGAACATTTCCACTGGGAAAGTCAGGATTTCTCTGAATCTAAAAAGAGACTTGGGGATTTTCTTCTCCTTCCTCAGCATAGGCCTTTGGCTATACCTTCTGTTCTAAACATTGTTGATGTTTTTTTCAGAATCTAGTATGGCATCTGATTCTCTGCCTCCGGCTCCTTGTAAGCCAGACAGATACTACAGGGTTCCTGACTCCCACAAATTCCTTTTCAAAAATCCTGTTGCGGATCCTGAAACCATTTCTCAGGGTGCCAAGGGCATTAAGGCTTCTACTGCTAAAAATCCTACCCCTTTTTATAGAGATTCCAGGACGCTTTTGCAACCTTGGCAGTCAGGGCTTTAAACTTTCAATTTCCTATGTTAAAATATCAGCAGCATATCATGGGACTGCTTAAACAGAAATTTATGTTGATTTCTGACTGTGTGGAAAATAAAAATTTGCAGGATCTTTTGCATTCAGCTGAACAAGTTGGAAAACATACTTTGCAATGTGGTTTTGATTCTTTGGAGGCCTCTTGCAGGGCTGCTGTAATTGAGTTTGTGCTAAGAAAGCATGCTTGGCTCAAAGAGCAAACTCTGCCTGATCATGTTAAAGCAAAATTGTCGGATGCTCCTTTCCAACAGGACTGTCTCTTTGGTAATAAGGCTGAAGAAGTTCTAAAAAAGATGGAAAATAAAGCTAAATCTATGCAAACTGTGAAAGATTTCTTACAAGTGCAACCTCCAAGATTTAGTAGGCACTGGCCTACTAAGAACTGGTCCTTTCCAGTTCCTTCAAGAGCCACTCAAGTCAAACCCAGACATTCCAAAGGGTCCAGGTTTCAGTCCCAAGGGACTTTCACAACAAAACAATGGGGTGCCTCCTCTTCCAAATCTGGAAACAACAAGAAACCTCCCTATGGTAAGCAGTCTCAATTACTTCCCTTTACACTTACCAAGCACTTATCTTTTGCCGCCGCTTTGGGGGGAAAACTGGCACTTCATGCAAAAAAATAGCAACTTATAACCCAGGACAAATGGGTTTTAAATACAGTATCCCAGGGATACAGATTTCATTTCCCCGCGTTGCCAATTCCAAACGGATTGCCAGACCTGCCCCCAAATCAGTGGGCAGAGGCCCAGAAACAAATACTTTCCCTCATGAGCGTGGGGGCTATTCAACTAGTACCAGAAGAGGAAAAGGGTCAAGGTATCTATTCAAGACTTTTCCTGTTACCCAGAAAAGACAAATCATGGCGTCCAATTCTGGACTTATCTACTCTATTCTGGACATTCCAAAATTCAAGATGCTCACTCTTCACCAGTTACTTCCTACGCTAGGCAAGGATGCCTGGTTGGCAACTCTAGATTTAAAAGAGGCTTACCTACATATCCCAATCAGGGAATCTTGCCGAAGATACCAACGCTTCAAAGCAGGCTACTTGCATTATCAGTTCTCTGCACTGCCCTTTGGCTTGTCTACTGCACCCAGGGTATTCACAAAGTGCCTGGCTCCAGTAATTGCATTTTTCAGGCAAAGAAATATTCAAATATATCCATACCTGGACAATTGTCTAATTCAGACAGAAAACCGGGCCACTCTTCTAAAACATCTGGCGTTTCTAAAAAGGGTTTCAAGTTGTCTAGGGTACACCATAAACGAAAATAAATCACAACTGGTATCCTCTCAAAAAATTACATTCCTGGGTGCAAGCTTGAATACAACTACCCAGATGGCTTTCCTTACACCAGAGAAGCAAATTCATTTGGTGACTTACTTCAAACAGGTGGCCACAAAATCCCTGCTATCTGCAAGACAAATAATGCAAGCCTTGGGGTTCATGGCCTCCTGCATTCTTCTAATTCCATATGCAAGACTGCATATGAGGAAACTTCAGTGGTACATAAAAGTTTATGGAGTCAGCATTGTCACAGCCTTGAAACAATGATTCCTATCATACCTTGCCTGCGCCTAGAGTTCTTATGGTGGGCAGAGGCCTGCCACCAAAACAAGGGACTACCATTCACACCACCCCCTGCCGCCCAAACCCTAACTACAGACGCATCAGACTATGCATGGGGGGGGGGGGGGGGGGGTGCCTCATCTGGCAGGGAATTGCATTCAGGGCAAATGGACCCCAAATCAAATGCACCTTCATATCAGTCAAAAAGAAATGCTAGCTGTACAGAATGCTCTGACAGCTTTCAAGGACTACCTTCATCCAGGACAACTAATGGTAAAGACGGACAACACCATGGTTATGTGGTACATAAACAAGCAGGGGGGTACACATTCCTACCCCCTCTGCAGACTAGCCATGGCATTGTGGAACATGCCCTTGAGCTACTAAATACAACTACAAGCTCAATTCCTGCCAGGAAAGCTGAATATTGTGGCAGACGAACTAAGCAGAAATCTCATGGACCCACACAAATGGAAACTGGAGTCACAGATTTTCAACATGTGGACAAGCAAATGGGGGAGCCCAGACATAGATCTTTTTGTCTCGCCCCAGAACTACCAGTTGGACAAATTTTGCACAAGAACTCCTCACAAAAAAGCCTGGAAAGTGGATGCTCTGTCCTTCAGCTGGAAAAACCTATCAGTCGATGCCTTTCCCCCTCTGCCTCTGCTCTCCAAAGTTCTACTAAAAGTCAAGCAGGACAAACCAAAAATGATTTTGATTGCTCCAGACTGGCCACACCAACACTGGTACCCACTCCTGCGCAGTGTGTCACAAATTTCTCCATGGCACCTGCCTCAGACACCTTCCTTACTGTCTCAGCAGGAGAATTCTGCACCCTCAGCTCCAAACATTGAATCTTGCAGCTTGGCTATTCATTTAAATTCCCCCTTAGCATCCCTCAGCAAACCTGTGATGGATGTCATTTTGGAGGCGAGAAGACCTAGTACTAGAAAATCTTATGCTGACAAAGGGAAAAGATTCTGTGTCTGGTATCAAGCTCAAGGGATGACCACAGCAGCGCACAATTTACCTCAGATTTTGCAATACTTAACCGAGATGCTTCACAAGGGCCTGTCTTTTTCCTCCATTAAAATCCATGCCTCAGCCATTTCAGCTCATTACAACACAGAATCCCCCTCTTCCCTCATCCTCTGCTCAAGCAGTATCTCTGAGCGGCCAAAAACTTGAGACTACCCAGGAGAGCTCCAACCCCTGCCTGGGACATTAACTTTGTATTGGAGAAATTCACTCTACCTCCTTTCGAGCCAGCTGCTACTGCAGACTTAAAATTTATTTCCTGGAAAACAGCCTTCCTTTTAGCAATCACTTCAGCTAGAAGGATATCTGAATTACAGGCCCTTATGGCAGTGGAGCCTTTCATCATCTTTCATGCGGACAGGGTGTCACTCAGGACCAATCCATCCTTCATGCCCAAGGTGGTATCCAGTGTGGCTCTTAATCAGTCCATTCATTTGCCAACTTTCTTTCCCAATCCACAGAACAAGGGGGAGCGGATTCTGCATTCATTGGATGTACACAGACAACTAAGATTCTACTTGGACAGGACTAAATCTCGAAGAAAATCTGACCAACTGCTGGTAGCATTTGCTGCAGGGGCAGAGAGGAAGGCTATTTCAAAACAAACCATTTCTAAATGGATAAGACATTGCATTCATTTCTGCTATAAGCACCATGGAAAACCTATCTCTCAGGGGATCAGATCTCATTCCACCAGGGCTGCATCTACTTCTACAGCCTTTCTCAGAGGTGTTCCTACCAGGGATGTTCTAGAAGCTGCTACCTGGAGTTCAGTTCATACTTTCACCAAGCATTATCACTTACCAATTTTCTCTAAATCCAGAGCTGGCTTTGCCACTGCTGTTTTGAAGGGCCTTATAGCTGGTCCTAATGCTGTA
Organism: Protopterus annectens; assembly: GCF_019279795.1. NCBI lineage: Eukaryota > Metazoa > Chordata > Ceratodontiformes > Protopteridae > Protopterus > Protopterus annectens. Next base: position 1,888,205,418 of record NC_056731.1, on the reverse strand, counting down.
TAAATCCATCCTCCCAACCATGGCTTTGGGAATCTACCCAAATGTAATGACTGCAACAGTGAAACACAAAGAACATAGTACAGTTGTGTACACTTACCATAAATGTAGATGTTCGAGTGTATTCACTGTTGCAGTCTTGGTTACCCTCTCTCCAGCCCCCTGTTTTTCTTTTACTATACCTCTACTTTCTTTTACTGTGCTTAAAAGCCTTTTTGGTGTATTTGCTTTTGCTTGGAGGTATATTTTTGTGTTTTTAATTTCATGTATATTTTGCTCCCCATTTGGGGGGGCAGCTGACATCTGGGGCAAGAAAAACTGATGTAATCGCATCGGCTGCATGTTTTTATACCCCTGACGTCATGGAAGAAGGGACAGCAAATGATGCAGGACCCAAGACTTTGTTAATCAGGCTGACTGAGGGCAACCTTACAGCAGATTATCCAAATGTAATGACTGCAACAGTGAATACACTCGAATATCTACATTTATGGTAAGTGTACACATCTGTACTTTCCTGGTAGCCATCACGTCGGCCAGGAGAATTTCAGAATTGCAGGCTCTGTCTGTAAAACGTCCGTGCATCATTTTTTTACAAAGAGAGAGTATCACTCAGAACTAACCCCTCCTTTCTACCTAAAGTAGTGTCAGATTCCAGTATTAATCAGACCATAGATTTACCGGTCCTTTCCAAATTTCTCAAACAAGGGAGAATATTGTTTGCATTTATTGGATGGACATAGACAATTACATTTAATTTGGTTAGAACAAAATCATTTAGAAAATCGGACCAATTGTTTCTATCCTTTTCAGGTACTAGACTGGGCAAATCAGTTTCAAAAGTCACTCTGTCAAAATGGTTAAGAGATTGCCTTACTTCAATTTGTGGTCAAAATAAGCAAGACTTATCAAGAAAAGTTAGGGCTCATTCTACCAGATCTGTTTCCAGCTCAGTATCCTTTCATTCCAGAGCTTCTATGGATGATATATGTGCAGCCACAACTTGGGCTACTCCCCATACCTTTATCACTCATTACAAATTGGATACGGTCTCCAGGGGAAGTGCATCCTTTTGCTCTATGGGTGCTCTGGAATATCCTTCCCTAGGGCCTTCCGAGGTCTAAAGTAGCTAAGGACTATGTCCCAACAGTCAAGAATGAGTGAAGATTGACAACATCAGATAAAGAAGTTATGTTCTTACTATAACGTTCCATCTGTGTTGTCAATCTTCATTCATTCATGACATCCCACTCTCCTACCCCCTCCAAAAGACTCCTGGAGGTTTGGAACTATTCCTGGCATTCTGTTAGGGTTGTTGCTCAGACAAAGTTTCAGTGATTTTTCTACTTAATGGGCAAAACTTGATTCGAGGTGAAGGTAAGAGAGGAAGTATGGGTAGCCTTGGCTTGAGAGTTTCTGGCTGGCACAAGCTTGATATAACGGCCAAATTGGTTCTGAGGAAAGGAACCGAACCCAACAGTCAATGAATGAAGATCGACAATACAGATGGAACATTATGGTAAGAACATAACTTCTTTTTTTCTCTAGTGAACCTTGTCTTCGCATTATGTGATGAAAGTATGTGAGTTTTAGCTTTCTTTTCAGGCTTTCCAGTGTATTTTCCTTAAGCATTTACTGGTTTAATTTTTTAAAGTCCTCAGAATTCTCAGACGTTTTCTCCTGCACCACGGATAAAAAAACAGTTTTCCAGAGCTTAGCCTCACTTAATAGTCCAGTTCTCACAGCCATATTATTTCTGGAAAAACATAGCATTAACTATATGTACCTTTGCTGACAATGAGATGTCTTTGTTCTTTAAAATAAAATATTATTCAGATTTGCCATAGTTTTCCTTCGAAAAAGCATGCACCTTTTAATTTCGTGACTGCAGTCACCATCTGCAGAGATCTTTGAGCCCAAGAAAAAATCTGTCACTGTCTCCACTTCTTCACCATCTATTGTGAAGTAACTGATAGGACTGGATGACCTACTCATAATTTATTTTGATGTTTAACAAGCCAACCTTTGACCCTTCTACTTTCACCTTCATCAACAGGGTCTTGAACTCTTCTTCACTTCCAGAGTGCTAAGCCAGCATTTTGCATGAAATATTCAGCATATACATTGAAAAAACAGGGTGACAATATGCAGCCTTGTCATACTTATTTTCCAGTCCTGAGCAAGTCAGTTGTACCATATTCAGTTCTAATACCTGCTGTTGTTCTGCATACAAATTCCTAAGGAGGCAAGTAGTGTGAACTAGTATCCACATTTCTCTAAGAACTCGCAACAGTTTTTTATGATTGACACAGTCAAAAGTTTTAGGGTACTCAATAAAGTAGAAGAGAAAAATGTTCTGGAATTCCCTTATTTTGTCCATTATCAAGAGGATGTTGGCCGTTTGATCCCTTGTACTTCTGCAACTTCTAAAAGCAGCCTGGACATCTGGCAGCTCTTGATACATATATCACTGGAGTGTAGTTTCTAAAATTTGGAGCATTACCTTGCTAGTATATTAGACAAGTGCAGTTGTTTGATAATTTGAGCATTCTTTAGAATTGCCCTTTTGTGGGGATTGGAATATAAACTGACCTTTTCCAATCCAGTGGACACGGTCCTGTTTTCCAAATTTGCTGGAAAACTCCAAGCAGTGTTGTAAAAACATTTTTTCAGGAACAGTTCAGCTGGAATTCCATCACTTCTGCAGCCATTGTATGAGCAAGGTATTCTAGGGCCCATAACATCACTCAGTAAGATGTCTGGCTCAAGATCAGTGAACACACCACTGTATGTGTCTGTCATGTTGGAGTACTATTTGTATAGTACGTTTATATATTCCTGCCACTTTTCTCAATCTGTTCTGCTCCTGTTAGGTCCCTCCCATCTTTGACTGTCATTCCCATTTTACCTAGAAGTTTCGCTTAAGATACCTTGTGTTTCCCTTATGTTCATCATGTTTCACTGTTGCAGTCATTACTCTTGGGTTATCCTGCTGGCAGGCTACCCGCAGTCGGCCAGAATTCCAAAGTCTAGGTCCAGCGTCAGTTGCTGTCACCTCTTCCTGACGTCAGTGCGCCAGGGGTATAAAAGATGCAGCTGACGCCATTTTCTTCAGTCTTTCTTGCCGTGCAGTGCCCGAAGCAAAAGAAGTTCGCAAGTGACGGTCAGCCGACTCCTGAGATTTTCACATCTGAATTTCAGAACCAAAGTCTTCATTAAAGCCAAGTACCCCATTGGGGAAACGTTTTTCTTGCTCCAGACCGATGTCAGAAAAAGTTAACAATTGTATTTCTTGTGGAAAGCAAATACCTCATAAGGATTTTCACTCTTACTGTATTCCTTGCCTAGGCCCTGATCACAACATTGCTAGCTGTCGGTTTTGTGCTAGATTTAACCAACGCACTATCGAGCGTCGGTTTGATTTTACATTTCATTACTTTGGCCGAAGATTCCATTATATAATGCCGGCGGGACAGCCGACAACCGGAGTTTGCAAAAAACGCAAGGACAAGGATAGGCATCCGAGGTCCAAAACCGACGAAGCCTCTTCTAGGCCAGTCGCCGGTTCTCAGTGAGGTGCTTTCGCAGCCCCTGGCGCCCACTACCTCAGAGCCACAGGCCGCTACCGACTCCCACGTGGAGCCGACTGGGCCTCTGGAAACTCAAGGAATTGGACACTCGGAAATCATTCCCTCAGATGGGTCTGGAGCCGCTGAGCAGGCATCGGCTTTTGAGGGTGTCTTCAGACCTACACAACTATATGTTAAGCCATCTTCAGCTTCAAAGACAAAGACTAAAGCAGCTCTAAAGACAAAGAAACAAGTACAGCATTCTCCTATTCAGAATTCCATGCCTAAAAAACAGATGCTCAAAATGGCCGAAGACCTAATTACCTTGATCAGGGGCTCCCATCCCCCTCCTGATAAGAGGCCTAGGCAAGAGACAGAGTATGATTCTTCTGATCAGGTTTCTATTTCCTCTGATTCCTCTTCTGAACAGGATTATTCCATGCTTCCCTATGAGGATTCTGATGCTGAATAATCCATTCCTTCAGCCTCTCCTCCTGAGGACTACTCTTTTGGGGAAACACTGCATACTATGAGGGAGCATTTCCACTGGGAGAGTCAAGATTATTCTGAATCTAAGAAAAGGCTCAGAGACGTCCTGCTTCTTCCTCAGCACAGACCCCTTGCTATTCCCCCTGTTCTAGACATTGTAGATGATGTATTTTCAGAGTCCGGACTGTCCCCTGACTCTTTACCCCCTGCACCTGCTAAGCCAGACAGATACTACAGTGTCCCGGATTCTCATAAATTCCTATATAAAAACCCCGCTGCTGACCCAGACACTATATCTCAGGGTCCCAAGGGGGTTAAAGCTTCCACTGCAAAAAAACCTGTCCCCTCTGATATGGATTCTAGGGCTCTAGACAGATGGGGGAAAAAAGTTTACACTTCTGCCACCCTGGCTGTAAGGGCTTTAAATTGTCAATTTCATATGCTTAAATATCAGCAATATTTAATGTCACTACTTAAACAGAAAATGTTGACAAATACTGAATGTTCAGAGAACAAGGAATTGCAGGCAACTAAACAAGTGGGAAAGCATACGTTGCAATGTGGTAATGATTCACTGGAGGCCTCTTGCAGGGCCGCTGTTACAGGTTCTGTTATTAGAAGGCATGCTTGGTTAAAGGAACAAAATCTGCCTGATCATGTTAAAGCAAAATTATTAGATGCACCATTACAGCATGATACTTTGTTTGGTACTAAAGCAGAAGAGGTGCTGAAAAAAATCGAGGATAAAGCAAAATCCATACAGACAGTCCAGGATTTCTTACAGGTGCAGCCACCCAGGTTTAGCAGGAACTGGCCTTCTAAAAATTGGTTGTTTCCAGTCTCAGACAGACCACAAAGAGGCAGATACAGGCGTCCCAGAAACAGATCTCAGCCCCAAGGCTCATACAGGCCTAAACAATGGGGTGCTCCTACCTCCAAAAGCGGAGAAGACAAATCACAGCCTTACAGGAAACAGTCCCAATGACTTTCCTCTACCAGTTCCAAACCGTTTTCTTTTGACAGCCCCCTTAGGGGGAAAACTAGCACTTTTTTCATCAAATTGGCAAATCGTTACCCAAGACAAATGGGTCCTGAACATAGTGTCCCAAGGCTGCAGGTTCCATTTTCACACACTACCAAGGTCAAAGGGCATGCCAGATCTGCCACACAATCAATGGGCAGGGGCACAAAAACAAATTACAGCCCTCATGGACATGAGGGCCATTCAGCAAGTACCACAACAAGAGCAGGGGCAAGAATTTTACTCCAAACTTTTCCTAGTACCCAGGAAGGACAAAACCTGGAGACCAATTCTGGACCTGTCTATACTAAATACATTTCTGGAAGTTCCAAAATTCAAGATGTTGACTCATCAGCAGCTACTGCCCATGTTGGGCAAGAGGGCTTAGCTTGTAAATTTGGACCTAAAAGAGGCATACCTGCATGTCCCAATCAGACAATCTTGCAGAAGATACCTCAGATTCATAGCTGGCTCAATGCATTACCATTTCTCTGCACTGCCCTTTGTCTTATCTACTGTGCCCAGAGTCTTTACAAAATGCCTGGCTCCAGTAATTGCGTTTTGCAGACAAAAAGGAATTCAAATATATCCCTACTTGGACGACTGCCTAATTCAAGTAGAGAACAAAGACACTTTTCTAAAGCAGCTGGCGTTTGTAAAGAGATTACTAATTGGCCTAGGATACACAGTAAATGAAAAGAAATCAAAACTAGTGCCCTTTCAAGAGATAATATTCCTGGGTGTAAGCTTAAATACAACTCCCCACATGGCTTATCTCACGCCAGACAAGCAAAAACAACTGACTACTTACTTCAAGAAATTTTTTACTTAACGTTTTACTTTTCATGGTGGTTCCTTGCAGTTTTACTTATCTTCAGTTTGTTTGACTACTGTGGTGGAAGGAACCTTTGGATGGTCGGTATTTGTTTGCTGCTAATAGTTTTGCTGTTCTTGTGCTTAGCCGACCGTTACATGATGGATATGCCTAATATTGAATTAGACTACAACCCAACAGGTACTTCGGGAACCGATAGTTGGAACTGTTTGTTTTATCAAAAAGACAATCCGCTTTTGAATTTGGATGTCAAATGTGATGCACCTGTAAATACTGCTAATAGTAATGAAAATCTACATGACTTTTTTGGCCGGCTGAGAAACCTAGAGAATGATTTGTATCGCCTGCATAGGCTTGTTTGGCAAAAGAGACATCTGCAAGCCTGTCTTCATTTTAAGGTTGTCTCCCGTGGCATGCGGGTTTTGTGTATGCCGAGCTACGGGGACAGCCACCCGGAGCTACTACGGAAGTGGCAGCAGCTTAACATCGAGTTCGGCAACAAGTATATACATTTGTTACTGGACTATTTTTCACCTATTGAGGCCGAGCTCTTAATTAAGGTAGAGGAACAACATAAATTTCTTACTATGAACTACCAAACTGAGTTTTGTACTTCAAAAATACATAATATGAATAAGCAACTAGCCCTCTACAGTAACAAATTAGAGCAAATAAAACTCAAGAAGTTAAGACGCGACTACCAGGATTTCCAACTGGGTCGCATCTTTGTTTGGCCAAGAGTTAATCAAAAAGAAGGATCTGAGACTGTCCATGCATCTGAAGCCTCACAGATGATGAGCAATGAGCCTGATGCTTCTGCTGAACTTTTTGTTGCCCGTTCGATGGTCGATAGCCAAGTAGGTGATACCATTGACCGGGAGTCCGGTCAATCTAATACTTCCTTACCCTGTAATCAACAGGGTCTGACCAATATTGATAACTTGGGTGCCAAACCTAAGGCTAACAATTCGAATAACATCTTTGTTGCACCCGTGCCTTTAAACTTCCCCCTTCCTTACAAGAGCGCAGTACGCACGCGCTCAGTCAGTCGGGGAAGAATGAAAAGAAAGATGTCAGGGGAAACGCCAGAACGGAGAAGGAAAGCAAGGAATTGAACTGCCTATTCTTTAATTTGACCTCCAGGATTTTTTCAGCAGACGAACAATGCATTCTGAATAAAGGTTTATCGTTCATCCCTTCTAAAGGAAGTACGCTGTCCGATACTCTCATAGGCCTACGCCTTTTTGCAAGAAAACTGTCGCTGAAGGTATTGTTCAAGGACAATTTATCTGACAATGTTGACTTTAATTATAAAACCCAACTATGTAAAAGGAAAAGTTGTTATATACCTCCAATGCCGCAGTCTGTTGAATGTTTCATGCGTGCATGTGAACGTGAATTTTATTTGTACTATGAACAGGAGAAACATAAGGGTATCTTTGTAAATCTGAATCATGCACAGAGGTGTTCCTTGGATAATCGCTGTCATGATACGGGTTTAGTTTTTAGGCTGATAAGGGAGGGGGGATTGTTGCGTTAGATACTTGTTTCTATAAAGAACTAATGTACAATATGCTTAATAATGATAAGGCGTATAAGGTTATAGATAGATCAAAAATAACATCTATCATTAACTATGTACATGATACAATATATGATTTGCTTATGACCAGATCTATAGATAAAGTACTCTATGACTTTCTAATGATAGATTCCCCCCTTATTCCCTTAATTAAGGGATTACCCAAGCTGTATAAAAATGAAGATCCCCCTCCATTACAGCCAATAGTATCAGGTGAACACTGGGTCACGGAAAATGCCTCTCTATATGTGCAATCTAAATTAGGGGCTATGGTTAATGTTGTCCCTACTATATTAAAGAATTCTTATGACCTTTTGGATGACCTATTAGTTACGCTGGACATTAAAAGTTTATTTACCAGCATCCCTAATGATTATGGTCTTGATGCAGTAAGATCTCATCTTGTTGAGCTTGGTACCATTGACAGTAATGAGATAATGAACATCTGTTGCCTACTGGATCTGATTCTGAATAATAACATCTTCTTATTTGACCACAAAATGTATGCACAGACATGGGGAGTAGCCATGGGCACTCCCTGTGCCAATGCATACGCTAACTTAGTGGTCTATAAATGGGAGAAAGACTTTATATTTAATGACCCTAGGTTTATCAATGTCATCCTATACAGACGCTTTGTAGATGACGTTTTGATGCTTTGGAATGGAGGTATAGACATGTTGAAGGAGTTCATATGTTATATGAACTCTACTACCTCATTTTTCAGCTTTACATATGAATGTTCCCTTACAAGTGCAAACTTTTTGGATATCACCATTACAAAGGAGAATAATAACAGCTTAACTACCACCTTGTATAGAAAACTATGTTGGAAAAATAGTATCCTTCATTATGATAGTTTACATCCACGTCATGTGTTTCGTAACATTGTGAAAGGCCAGATGACTAGAATATTTAGATTATGTAGCAATGAGCAGGATGCTATGGAATTAATAAAACATCAAACAGAATATTTTATAGATAGGGGCTATCCGGTTGAATTAATTAGTAGTGTAACAAACACTTTATTTGAAATGCCAACACACAGAAGAAGGGAAGGTTATATTCCCTATAGAAGAGAGAGTAGGAAGGGCATTGCATATGGAATTAAATACACCAATGATGTCGAGCAACTAATTAAGATCATTAGAGGAAATTGGAAGATACTGCTCTTGGACCCTTTTCTATTACAACTGGTTGGGAAAAAACCTACATTTAGGTTTAATAACTGCCTAAATGTTAAGAGGCTACTTTGCAAAGAAAAATTAGATGTTGCTCCCGTTGATATAAGAGCGAATTTTAAAACAGGTACTTATGCATGTGGTAGATGCTCGTCATGTAAATACATTAATAAGACTCAAAATTTTGACATCTCAGGTATAAATATGGTTTTCAAACCTACCTTCTATGCCACATGTGATACACAAAATGTCATCTACCTGGCGACCTGCAATCAATGTGATGCATACTATGTGGGGATGACATCGCGTAGATTTAAGGATCGTATTTACAATCATGTTTACGATATAAAGAAGATTAATCTTACAAATGCCTTAGCTATGCATTGCCATGATAGACCCCAGCATAGTTTTAGCTTTTTGGTTTTGCAGGTTATAAACCCCAACAGAAGAGAAGGGGACCACATAGGCACCATTGAGATGTTTGAATTAAGATGGATACTGAGACTAAAAGCCCATGTCCAACCAGGACTCAATTCGATGGTTAGTATCCGTCCTGTCCTTTTAGGATCTTCATGACATGCTCTGTACCTTCTTTGTTCATTCAACTTACTCATATCAAATATCTACAAATAATTATAGGTTGTTACACACAATTTTCTGAATATACCTTGGCCTTTATATTATAGCTCTTCATATTATATGCCATTTTTTTCTTGGTGTTTCTATACATGATCCAGATTCACATATTGGTGTATTTTTGTATTTTGGTAATCACTGTTTATCATATACAAGAATGGTATATATTTGTATGGTTTTGATCGTATGAGTTCATGTTAATATTTTTTGCTTATGTATTGACATGTGTATGGCATTATTTCAGCAGTTCAACCATTAGATCAATGTATGATTTTAAGCAGCTTAAATGATATTAATTGAAATGTGCACCATGAAAATAGATAGGCACATAGAATATGAGTATGAACATGTACTCCAAGTATATATTGATGTTAAGTCTTAATTTTATGCATCTTTAATGCCCTTGAATTTTGATAAAATTGATATCATTACATTTGATGTTCATTGTTAGCCTGTTGATATTAGGCATTTGTAAATATGGTTTTATTGTGTATATATCTTTAAGAAAGTTTCTGAACATGATCACGCAAATAGCGGAACAATTTTAACCTAATTTATGATGGATTACCATTCTTTATGAAGTATGGTTTCTTCTCTACTTAGCCAATACACTGTATGGCTAAGTAGTAAATAGTGATTTTTTGGCATTATTATTAAAGGTTAAACATGTTATATTGAGGCTTTTAACCAACACGTCTGCTTATGTTAATTGATTCAGCAAACGTTGTTTTTGGTCCACAGTGATATATGGATTGACGAATTTTGTCACTCGGATCTATGAATGATGCACAGAGAAATCTTTCTTCTGAGAGTGTGTCTGATTTATAATGTATATTATATATTTTTATAAACTTTGTTGGTGACTGACTTTGGGGAACAGATTGGCAATTGAGTTTATATGCTTGAGTATGGGCGCTATAAATCATTAAGAACTTGTCTCTTTAAACTGCAGAATGACTATTGTTTTAATTGTATGATTATTGTTTTACTAATTGTTTAATTGATACTTGTTCTTGTATATAAGAGAGAGGTTTCTTTTGTTTAATTGTAACCTGATGAAGCGCACCTGTGTGTGCGTGAAAGCGCTCGTTCCATATTAAAACGTTTTACTTTTCATGGTGGTTCCTTGCAGTTTTACTTATCTATACTTCAAGAAATTGGTAACAAAAACCCACCTGTCTGCAAGGAAAATCCTGCAGGCCTTGGGTTTAATGGCATCCTACTAATTCTGTATGCCAGACTGCATATGAGGAAACCACAATGGTATGTGAAAAGTGTTTGGACTCAGCATTGTCACAGCCTGGAGACAGTAATTGCACTCATTCCCTGCCTACAACAAGAGTTTTGATGGTGGGCAGAAGCCTGTCACCACAACAAGGGTCTGCCATTCAGTTTACCCACAGCCAGACAGACACTGACAACGGATGCATCAGATTATGCCTGGGGAGCCCATATGGCAGGAAAATGTATTCAGGGCACATGGCCTGCAAACCAGATGCATCTTCACATCAATCAAAAAGAGATACTAGCTGTTCAAAATGCCCTGACGGCTTTCAAGGACCTGCTTCATCCAGGACAGTTACTGATAAAGACAGACAACACTACGGTCATGTGATACATAAACAAGCATGGAGGTACACATTCCTACCCCCTCTGCAGACAAGCAATGACCTTATGGGACACAGCATTGGCTTTTCAAGTTCACCTGCAAGCACAGTTCCTGCCAGGAAAAACAAGTACTCTGGCAGACGAACTAAGCAGAAACCTCATGGATCTCCACGAATGGAAACTGGATCCACAAGTCTTCAGGATGATAATAAGAAAATGGGGATGCCCAGACATAGATCTATTTGCCTCCCCTCACAACTGTCAATTGCAGAGATTTTGCACAAGGATTTAACACAAGCAAGCATGGAAAGTGGACGCCCTATCATTCACCTGGAAAAATCTAACAGTATATACTTTTCCCCAATTGCCTCTCCTTCCCAGAGTACTCCTAAAGGTCAGACAAGAGAAGCCAAAAATTATTCTGATTGCACCAGACTGGCCACGCCAGCACTGGTACCCAATCCTAAAGAACTTGTATCAAGATCCAGCATGGATATTGCCTCAAACTTCTTACTTGCTGACCCAACAAAACAATCAGATCCTACACAGCCAACTCAGGACCTTAAATCTGGCAGCATGGCGTATAATGTAGCTTTCAAAAGCTGTTATGGATGTTATCTTGGAGGCCAGGAGGCCCAGTACCAGAAAATCTTATGCAGAAAAATGGAAGAGATTCTGTGCTTGGAACCAGGAACAAGGCATTGACACGTCTATACCAAATATTCCTAAGATTGATTTTACAATACCTAACTGAGATGCTGAACAAAGGCCTTTCTTTCTCATCAATTAAGATTCATGCCTCTGCCATTTCTGCACATTACAATACGGAACCACCTATCTTTTCTCATCCTTTAATAAGGCAGTACCTCAGAGGGGCCAGAAACATTAGGCCTCCAAGGAGAGCACCAATTCCAGCCTGGGACCTCAATTATGTTTTGGAAAAACTCACACTGCCTCCTTTCGAGCCAGCATCAACAGCAGATATAAAATTCTTATCCTGGAAAACAGCTCTGCTCCTAGCCATAACCTCTGCAAGGCGAGTCTCGGAGTTACAAGCACTCATGGCTGTGGAACCTTTCATCATTTTTCATCCAGACAGGGTTTCTCTAAGGACAAACCCTACTTTTATGCCTAAGGTGGTGTCCAGTGCGGCCCTCAACCAAACCATTCACTTGCCTACCTTTTACCCAAATCCACAGAACACGGGTGAGAAAATTCTGCATTCTTTGGACATACACAGGCAGTTACGCTTCTGCTTGGACAGAACTAAAGCTTTCAGAAAGACTGAGCAACTTTTAGTGTCATATGCTGCAGCATCACAAGGAAAGGCTATCTCAAAACAGACTATTTCTAAATGGATAGGCCATTGCATCCATTTCTGCTATTTTCAGCATGGCAAATCAGTTCCTAAGGGCATTAGGCCTCATTCCACCAGAGCAGCAGCCACTTCAGCAGCCTTCCTCAGAGGAGTACCAACCAAAGAAATCTTAGAGGCTGCAACTTGGAGTTCAGTGCACACCTTTAGAAAGCACAACCACTTTCCACTCTACTCTAAGTCCAGAGCAGGCTTCGCCACTGCAGTTCTGCAGGGCCTCATAGCCTCTCCTAATCCTATTTAGCCCAGCCACCCATCCTCAGCTTTGGGATTCTACCCAAGAGTAATGACTGCAACAGTGAAACAGGATGAACATAGTACAGTTGTGTACCTACCATAAATGTAGATGTTCGAGTGTATTCACTGTTGCAGTCCAGGTTACCCACCCACCATCCCCCTTCTCTTTGTTGGGACTTATCTGCACTACTCTATCCTATACAACCTTTTTGGTGTATTTGCTTGTAGATGAAGAAAATGTTATTTTTGTGCTTGCATTTCTTATTGGTATATTTTCAGCCTACCTATTTGGGGCACCTGACATCTGGGGCAAGAAAAACTGAAGAAAATGGCGTCGGCTGCATCTTTTATACCCCTGATGCACTGACGTCAGGGAAGAGGCGACAGCAACCGACGCCGGACCTAGACTTTGGAATTCTGGCCGACTGCAGGTAGCCTGCCAGCAGGATAACCCAAGAGTAATGACTGCAACAGTGAATACACTCGAACATCTATATTTATGGTAGGTACACAACTGTACTTTCTGTTTTCTTCTTCCATTTCTTTGTACTACTCATTTAAATATGCCTGCTTATCACGTTTTGCTATTCTTTGAAGCTTGACGTTCAGTTTCACATATTTTCTTGTCTCCACTGCCTTGTGCTCTCTTCCTTTCCTTAGCCACTTCTAAAGCTTCCATCGACCATCATTTTGTCTTCTTAGTCGTCTTCCTAATTGGAATATTTCTGTTGCCTCTTCTTGGACATTATCCCACACTTTTGACCATTGTTCCTCAGGTACTGTGTCCACCAGGTTTAACCAACTAAATATCTTCTTCACGTCCAGCACATATTAATAGAATGCTGTTGCGCTCATACTCTGATTTCACTGGCCTGGGCATTTTTTATTTAATCCTAAACTTACAATAAGAAGTTGATGGTCTTAGCCACAGTCAACTCCAGGTCTTGTTATTGCTAAATGTATAGAACCCCTTTTCTCTCACAACAAACTATTTTGTCAGTTTGATTTTGGTGCTGACCACTTGGTGAGATTCATATATAAAGTCATCTCTAAGGTAATTGAAAAGAGAGTATTTGCTATGACAAGTGAATTATATTGCCAGAATTCTACCAGTCTACATTTTACTTCATTTCATAATCTGAGGCTAGACCTGCCCATCCTTCCAGCTGTACTTTGACTACCGATGTTAGAACCTCAGTCACCTGTGATGAGTATATCATCTTTTTTGGTGCTTTTCCCAAAAGGGTCTGTAGATCTTTGTAGTGGATAACCACAGACAAATACATGCTACAGCAGTTCAACAAGGCTGTGCAGTAGAATTTCTTTAGAAACCACAAGGACAACTAGCCCTCATGCACAATGTCTCTTCAAATACATTTAGCCATTTGGTTGATGGATCAGTTCCTGGCACAGAAAGCAGTCTAGAAGGTGCCTTTTAGTCACATAAATCGAGGTTTTTATTCAACTCAGTTTTTGGCTCCAAAATGTTAGCACCTTGTGACAATTCCTAGGCTTACAGTATCAAAAGAAGTTCATAAATACAAAGACGTACATGATGATGACTGATGACTTACTTCTGTTTGTATCAGGACTCTTAGATGGCTACACTGGACATGAATGATAAATATTTTCACATTCCAGTGAAAACTTCTTTCAGAAAATATCTCAGATTTAAGATTTTTATCATCATTTAAATTTTTAGCTTTGCTATCTGGGATATCCACAGCTCCCTGAGTACTTATTTTAACCTCAGTTCTTACATACCTCAGAAAGCAAAGTTTGTGTGTTTTCCTTCTCTGAATGGTTATTATCTGATAGTGACAGAAACAAAAGAACTGTTGGCATACCATGTCATTTGGCCTGTTGAATTGTGCCAACTTCTGGGAGCAACAGTAAATTACAAGACATCTTTTCTTATCCTTAATTGTCAGTAACATTTCTATGAGTTTTAAAAGCTTCATTGCTGAATATTTTTTCCATATCGGGGCAAGTGAAGTAACACTGCTGGTAGTCCCTTCACAATGGTGTCAGCAGGAAGTCGTCATAGCAGTACACTTTCTAAAACCACTGGGGTACATGTCTTCTTTCTTTTATCATAATCACTCAGGCAAGGTTACATATGAAAAAATATACAGAAGTTTGGAACCTGTCAACCTACATCCTTCATCTTTTCAAGCAATCTAGAGCTGCTAAAGGGGGCAGTCTGGAATAACTCCGTTTTTAACACTAACCAGATGTGAAGGAAGACCGTTCGTGCACAATTTAGTGAATGTGTTAAATTGGTGACAGCACGTGTGAAGAAAAAAGAATTCAAAAAAGTTGAAATTCTACCAAACCATTTTTAAGAGCTGTTAACGTGATCAGGTAACTTTTAAGCATCTGAACTGGTGAATGTACCTTCATTTTTATGCTTGTGAGCTAAGTGCAAGACAAACTTCAAGCTCTTTTGTTTGTCTGTAATGCATGAAGCCCAACTGAAATGGGGATATATAATACTGGGAGCTAAAATTTTGGCCAGCAGTATTAGCAAAAAATACGGGCACTCATAAAATCGTCTAAGGCCAGCTTTGAGAGAAAAATTGCACAGGACACTAAGGATAATCACAAGGCTTTCTTTAGTTATGTTAGGAACCTGGGTGGTAATTCCCAGATATGCTCAGAATTAGTCCAAAATGACAAAAAAATACACTGAACCCACGGACATTGCCAACATCCTAGCTGACAGGTTCAGTGCAAACTCTCCCCCCCCCCCCACCAAAAGGGCAAATATCTATCCCAGCAGAGTGCTGCCCCCCTGACATGTCAGATGCTCAGGTAAGAGCCGCCCTCTCCAAAGCAAAAAACACGGCATCAGTGGGACCAGATGGTGTCCCGGGCTGCGTCCTACATGAACTCCAAGAAGAGCTGTTCACTCTCAGCCTTACTACAGGATATGTACCCAGAGAGAGTGGCGTACAGCAACTGTGGTCCCTCTCCACAAAGGTGGTGCCTCAACGGATCCTGGAAACTATCGCCCCATAAGCCTGACTAACTTGGTCTGCAAAGCTATGGAAAGGATCATCATGGACCTCATAATTAAAGATATTGGGGACCTACAGACACTGGATCCTACCCAGTTCAGATTTGTTAAGGGCAGATCCTGCCTCTTAAACCTGGTTGATTTCTTTGAAACAGTCACCAAGGCCATTGACAAGGGGAAGGTGGTCCACACAGCCTACCTGGACCTCGCAAAAGCCTTCGATACAATACCCCACTCGGGCATTATAGATAAGCTCACCAGCTTAAATATAAACCCCTATATCACTAGATGGGTTGCAAACTGGCTCAAGGACAGAACCCACATGGTTAGAATTGCTGGAGCCATGTCAGACTCCAAACCAGTTACAAGTGGCGTCCCACAAGGCTCAAGTCCTGGGACCTCTCTTGTTCGGTATATATTTCTCGGAGGTACAGGCCAACACGGAAGGACTGTGGCTGACCAAGTTCGCAGATGACTGCAAACTGGGCGCCATAATCGACTCTCCAGCCGACACAAGCATCCTCCAAAAGGGCCTCATAGAAACAGTCAACTGGTGCCAGAGCCATGGCCTCAAGCTAAACGCCAAAAAGTGTATAGTCATCCCCTTTGGCAAAAACAAAGTGCCCACAAATTACCACATAGCTGGTAATCCATTAAGTACAGAAGAAGTAATTAGGGACCTGGGGACCCAAGTTGATAACAATCTCTCATTTGAAAACCACGTGGCCAAAGTGGTTAGAAAAACATTTTATATAGCCCACCTAATCATGAAGGGATTCATATCTAGATCAGGGGAGGTCATCGTGCCTCTTTACTCATCCCTCATCAGGCCCATAATTGAGTACAATGCCCCTTTTGGGATGTACCTTACCAGACACCTGCAACAACTGGAAAGACCCCAAAAGTACCTCACCAAGAGGATCAAAGGGCTCAAACAGATGCCATATGCTGCCCGGTTAAAGAAACTCCAGCTCTATTCAGTGGCATACCACCTGTTCAGAGGCGATCTGTGCCTGACATATAAAGCCATGTCCAACCGGAATTAATGGACATGCTGCACCTCAAACGCTAATCCCATCGAGCTACACGCTCGAGAGACTTGAACATCAGCACTGAAATAAATAGGACATGCTGGAGGGACAGATTCATAACCCAGAGGCTCCCTTCACTCTGGAATAAAATCCCAGTCCAGGTTAGGCAGAGTCCCTCATTGACTCTCTTCAAGAGGAATCTTGATGAGTGGATGGGAGATCGTAGGTTTACCCCGGGTATCACTTCTGTGTCACTGTTAGACAGAGGCACAGTATACTTACCTCAAAAAAGGGCATAGCAAAATTAATTTAAAATGGGTGGCGAAAGCCAAACACATTCTGGCTAGGCTTATAAATGCCCTAGGGCAGATAGCCTAGTATGAACCTATGAACCTATAAAGTAATAAGTGAAGGAGGCCAATAGCCTTTGAAAGGTTAGACTTTCTGTCAGCTTTATGGATGAAATATTTTTGGACTGATGTAAATACTAATAATGACACCCCTCTTTAATAACTGAGTTGGTCAGTTTGACTAGGACTGGAATCAGCGTTAATGAAAAATGGTAAAAGAGGGCCATGAAACTACTGTGGTGGGGGCATTTGGATATGTTCTGTTTAGCAATTGTTTTAAATGTGTGTTGTTTCTATTATCATTCTGGTCATTTGAAAGGTTGTAGACCCAGATGCTAAGGTTTTTCTGTATTTCTGTAGAATCACAGTAATTATAAATGTTATCATAGTACCTTACATATGCTTCCAGAATGTTTTGCCTTGTCATTTACTTATTTTTGTTTGACTTTAATAACTAGGACTGAGTTTTTTAGATTTATCTTATTTTAGGATGTTGTTCAGCAATTTGAGTTGTATCATTTCATCAGAAGAATGGAGTGTCATCACCTTTGCTTCATAATGTATGTTTTTTTTTTCATTTTATGTGTTTATTTACTGGGTAAGCTTACTGGACCCTAGTGTGCCTTTTCAGGGGTGGCCCAAGAGTACTGTCTGGTAAGGTTACTTACTTAGTCACATGTTAGTCAAATGAAGGTGGAAGGAATCAAACTCTGTACTCTTGACTACAGGAAGCAGCTGGTTAATAGCAGAGAGCCTTAATCCTGTGTACCAAGTGCCACAGAGTGATGTGGTATGCTCAGTACATAATGTTAATAATTCAGATTGTAATGATCTGTGTTGTGTGTGTAGAGATGGAGAAAGTGTAGTGTCAGTAAACATGAATTGATTTTGTAGGCATTTACTATTTTACTAGCATTCGATAGAATGCAATCAGTGTATTGATTAATGTACCTCTTAAGCATACCTCTCAACTGTCCAGATTTTTGCCTCAGATTTTTGGTCTGCTTCTCATAAAATTTGTGGTTTTCTGGCAAATTGGTAAGGATTGAATTCACCTAAGGATGACAGACATTTGAATTAAAGTCTTGATATCCATCAGAAAATGCATGGCAACACAATACCTTTTATTCTAGCAACTTTCTAAGTTTATAAGAGCAGTTTTTAAATTTGCCCCTGATTTGGGCCTTTGTCATTATTTTTGGCTTTGTCCAGATATCTTGTGCTAAGATGTTGAGAGGTAAGCTCTTAAGACTACTTTTAATGCAGCCCACTATGCTCTTAAGACTACTTTTAATGCAGCCCACTTTACATCTAATGAAGTGTCCCTGTCCCTAGCTATTCTTTTGAATTGCACTGCAGATTTGGGCAGAAATAAGGTGTTATGTCTTGTGATATATGGGCTTTCATTTCAAAGAGAGTAATCTGAGGAGTGTTTGGGGTCCATCATAACTGTCTTAACAAATAAGTAGATGAGCTCTTTCTAGAAGGGATATTCCCTGGTGGTGAGTTAAGAGAATCCTAAAAGGATCTGACAAATTAGAAATTGAAGTAAATTCCTGTGGAAGCCAGCTGACAGAGTCTCTTAAAAAAAAAAAAAAAAAAAAAAAAAAAATGATCAAATAGTATTTCAAAGTGAACTGGCTTTGTCCATGTACCATCCCTGATTAAGCTATAAAATGAAATCATCTGAATGAATAATATCTTAACTTAACTACGTACTGTACCAGTCCCTTTTGGGAACAATATTAAAGCATTGTATATAACTTTGTCTTATATTTTCTATGTAACTAACTTGTTGTGTAATCTTTGTAATATTGTCTAATGGAGCTTTTCTCCCTGGGCCTCTACTGAAAATGGACATATATCCAGTCGGACTATCCTGGTAAACAAATGTAAAATAAAATAAACTATAAATAAATAAATTATGCTGTCAGTTTTATAGCTCACTGCAACAGTTCAGTCTCCAACTATTCTATAGTTTTGTGAGTTAAGTTTAGCTAATGATAATTCTAGATTAATAGACATTGATTTTTCTCCTGCATATGAAATAAATATAAACTGTCTTGGATTAGAAACATTTTTAAAAAGCAGGAACAACCTTTTGTGTCAGTTTTGGAAATTCTAAATGTAGCATTATTTTTAACTGTTACAACTGCTTTCGCATGGAATTATAAAGCCCTGACTACAGCCAGGACAACCTGAGTTTGATTTGTAGTTTTGGTGCTGGACAGTGCAAGCAGTGGATGATGGGTAGGTCCATCCTTGGGGAATGCCACAGCACAGCTAGGTCCATCTTCTCGGAACGTCATGACACAACAACAGCAATGTCTCAGAGGAGGGGTGTCAGTTTAGTAGGTTTCCTTAAGGCAGGCTTATAGCTCCCCAAGCCACAGCCTCTTGTTAGCCCTTTTTAATGTGTGCACCAGAACTTGTACTCTCAGTAGGGAGGGTATTGTGTGTCTTATTTTGATCTAGTTAACTCACTCCCCCTACCCATGTACAGGATTAGGACCTGTACTCAAGAAAGTGCTCTCATTCCTAGGTTACCAGCAAGACCACTAGCAACTTAGCACATTCTGTCCCTACAGGCTGTTTACATTCTGTCAGCGTAGAATATTATTGCAGACAAGCTGAGTGGCATGCAGACCCCAAAGGGGTCTTCCAGGAGTTTGTCCAGCTGTGGCGAACTTCTCAAGTAGATCTACTTGCCTCTGTTCACAACAGGCAGTTAATGATGTTCTTCTCCAAGATTCTTTGCAGAAAAGAAGACAGATGCCTTTAATTCCCATGGATGGGAATGTTTCTGTTTGCCTTTTTGCCTTTTCTTCTGATAACCATGGTTCTTAAAGATTCAGAAGGACCCTCCCAGGATAATCATGGCAACCCCCTTTTGTCCAAACAACAGTTGTTCTCTCGTCTTTGGAAAATGGCAATAAGTATCCTAAGAGGATGGACTTAGTCACACAGGACAGGAGATGTGTGATACATTCCAACCTTTAATTTCTTCAACTCACTGCCTTTTAGGCACCTGTTTTTCTGTGATGTGGAGCATGTCCAACAGGTGTTAAAGGAGGCTAAGAAACCTGCTACTAGAAAATTATTGTTGGTTAAGAGGAAAATAATTTCTAGGAAAGAACTGGGATCATTTTAAGTCCCAGACACCTTTAGTTCTGTAGTATTTGTGTGAGTTATAATACTCTAGCCTTTTTTACTCTTCTGTCAAAATTTATCTCTTGACTATCTCTGCTTGGCTGCCCATGAATCCCTTTTTTCTACCGTAGCTCAATCTCAGCAGTTTTTGAAAAAGGTGTTACATATCCATCCACCTTGATGACAGACAATTCCTGTGAGGGATCTTAATTTTTTACTGGGAAAATGTACACCTTTTCATTTTGAACCTCATTGCTTTGATTTCTGCTAGAATGGTATCTGAATTACATGCCCTTATAGCCATTCATCCCTACCCCATCTTTCACAAACATGGGGTAACTTTGGGAACAAATCCTTACTTTATGCTTAAAGGGGTTTGAGAGTTTACTTTGAGCCAGGTTATTCTTCACCATGTTTTCTATCCAGAGCAAAAAAATAGGGGATATGGTATTCTTCACACATTGGATGTCTGCAGGCAACTCCAATATTAAACTGGCAGGACAAAATCCTTTAGGAAATCTAATCAGCTGTTTATTTCCTATGAAGATAAGAAAAAGGGACAAGCAGTGTCAAAACAGACCATTTCCAAATGTTTGTCTCACTCTGTTACTTTTTGTTACTCCCTTCATAACAAGAGGCTTCAAGTCAAGGTCAGGGCCCACTATACCAGGATTTTAGCTACCTCTGTGGCTTTTTGAAAAGGGGCAGACTCTAGAAATTTACTAGACAAGCGGCTTGGTAATCTGTGCATACCTTTACCATCCACTACAAATGAGACTCTTCTTCTAGGTCCAGAGTAGGCTTTGCAAGGGCTATTCTCCAATGGCTCCTGGACTCTGATCCTTCTTATGGATTCATAAGTGGTTACTAGGCTATTAGCCTAAGAACCATTGTAAGCATAGCCAAGCTTACTCCAAATTTTCCAAAATATTGCTTACATTTGTGAATGCCACTAGGAAATTTTTTGGCTACAGTATAGGCATGTGCACGTCAAACATCCACAGGGTGCTCCTTTCCATTAGGTAAATGAGTGCCAAACCAGTGGCATGTTTGTGATTTCCCATCTAGTGGAACAAGTTATATTTGAGTAACATTAGGGATGGGCTTCACATGGGTGGGAAGCCTGTTCCAAGGAAGGGGTAATCTTTGAAACACATGTTTATCCCTCAAATATGTCCTGTTTATGTCACAGAAGAAATGAAGGTTCTTAGAATGTGTATTTCTGATGTTGTTTGTTCTGCAGATGTGCAACAAATCCATCCGTGTGAGATCAGAGAATGCCTTATAGGCTAGGCATAGATCAGATCACAGCAGTCTGTAGGAGACCGAGTCCAGGGATATGGCTGTGAGATGCCCTGCATAGGACTTGTTTACTACCTGTATTCTTTTTATGAGGAACCTTTGTGATCTCTCAAGTTGTTTCAAGTGCATGGTTAGGTGCATGCAGAAGGGCGTGTTGTACTCAAAGACTGGTCTGATGAGAATCGAGTACAGGGGAACAATGACCCTTCCTTATAAATTTTGCAACATAGAGTGATTTTTTTTTTTTTTTACCACAGTAGACACATGGTGGTCAAAGGTCAGATTACTGTCAACATGTGTTTTTAGATCCTTGACCACTGGGTTTAAAGGAGTGTGTTATCAATGTGGTCATTTTCAGGGGTGGCCAACTTTTTAGAGGGTACTGTTATGCATTTTTTCACAATGAGTTTTAGTCAGTGACTGTGGCATCAGTTGTTTATCTGTGTCAGGCCCTCTAGAAGGGTGTCTGTGTCCTTAGGGGGTTAAGTAACTACACCTAGTTTGCAGTCATCTGCAGACTTGGTCAGCTAGAAGCCATTGATGTTTGCATTGATTTCAGAGAAGTAGATTCTGAAAAGGAAAGGCCCAAGCACCAATACCTGTAGAACTCCGCTAGTGATTGGCCTTTTTGTGGAGGTGGATTCCCCTATCATAACTTGCATCCTGTTATTGAGCTAGCTGGCTATCCATCGAGTGACATATGGATTTATGCCTAAGTGAGATATTGTTTTGAATACCTTTATTCAGTTCAAAGTAGGCAGTGTGCTTGTTTTGCCCTCATCCATAACTTTAATTGCCTTCTTGAAGAAGTCTACCAGATTAAGTAGGTATGATCTGCCTTTGACAAAACCAGACTGGATAGGGTCCACTGTCAGTGGGCTTCCTATGTTATTCGTTATCAGATCCATGAAAATTTTTTCCATGGCCATGCATATCAGACTAGTCGGTCTTAGGGGTCTGGATTTCCCCAGGTCCATGGAAGGCCCTCCATTGTGCAGAGGTTTAACTGTTGCAGTCTTCTGTTCATTAGGAGTGATGCCTGTCTGACGGCTGTGGTTAAACCTAACCACGGGATGCTTTGGTTGACAGACCTGTCAAAATACCAGCACGAGCGTGCTACCAAAATAACCATGTCAAACAGCAGATTTTCCTCCAAAACAAAATGCTTCCTAGATACTCCCCTACGAATGGGTTAAGGCTGCCTCCATCTCGCGCTGTGTACACGCATTAATCGGCTGTTTGCTTGGCAATCTACCAGTGTGTTGCCTTGCCTCCATCCATTTTTTGCGTAGAGTAAGGATCCTTGAGCTATTGCAGAAGGAGCCATCTGCTCCATATTTGGCTTCTATTACACATTTACATACTGAAGAGTGAGAGAGTGGAGCAGCAGCTGACCAGTGCTGCAGATATCAGTCCACTACCGAGAAGAGATAGGCAGAGCTACTGCACTGCAAGGAGAACGACAGGGTCAAGAACTGGACTTCTGCATGCCAGCCAGGCCCATCTCACAGTCAATACATTTACAGAAGACATTTCCTATCTGAGTGAATAATTACCTTTACCAGAAAACTGAGAGACAAAAAAATGTATTCCTCGTGTTTCTCTCCCATGTGTTGCCCTGTCTATGAACTCGACAAACAAGTTTAAAAGAATCTGAAGTGTACAAAATAAAGTGAGCTGGATAAAATCAAGCGTTGCGTGGGCAGTAGACTCAGACATCCTTAAGAAACATGGTTATTCAAAGTCCATGCGCATGGGAATCTTCAAAGGGTGAAATCATCAGATATGACCTGGACAGAGTGATGATCATGGAAGGCAGGGTTATATTTTGTTAAGAAGAGCCATCAGTCAGTGTTTCCATCTTGCTTGGCTTTAATGATACATGATTCCAAGAAGTCATTTGAGTGAAAGAGAAGAGGTTCTTTGTGACAGGTGTTTGATTGAACAGTCACAACAGACAAATGATGTGCATGTGGTCCAGATTTAATACTCTGGCCTGGCTGTAAGTGAAGGTTTGAGTCCATAACAGTCGACATTGTCCAAATAGCAGAGGGTTAGAGTGTAATCTGTCATAGCCTTTGATTAGAAAGATTGGAAGGTTGGATTCTCTCCGGAACTGCAGACATTGGACACAGTTTCTTACTTCTTCATATTTCAAATGTATACTGATGTTCTTCGTGTTTCACTGTTGCAGTCATTACATTTGGGTAATCTGCTGGCAGGTTGCCCTCGGTCGGCCTGAATAACAAAGTCTTGGGTCCTGCGTCGGTTGCTGTCTCCTCTTCCATGACGTCAGGTCGTCAGGGGTGTAAAACATGCAGCCGACACCATTTTATTCAGTCTTTCTTGCCGCGCAGTGCCTGAAGCAGAAGCAGTTCTCAAGGGCCGATCGACCGACTCCTGAAATTTTCGCATTCTAGTTTCAGAACCGAAGTCTTCAACTAAAGCTAAGAACCCCGTTGGGGAAACTTTTTCTTTCTCCTTATCGATGTCAGTAAAAGTTAATAATTGCATTACTTAGGGGAAGCAAATACCTCATAAGGATTTTCATTTGTACTGTATTCCTTGCCTAGGCCCATATCATAACGTGCCTTGCTATCAGTTTTGTGCTAGATTTAACCAACGCACTATCAAGCGTCAGTATATTTTTGCTTCAAAATATTTTGGATCCAGATTTAATTACCCTGAAATGTCATCGGTTAGCAATCTGACTACCGGAGTTATAAAACGCAAAGAAAAAGACAGAGACAGACCGTCGGAGTCCAAAACCAATGACGAAGCTTCTCCTAAGCCAGTCGCCGGTTCGCCGATACTCAGTGAGGCGCTTTCGCAGTCCCTAATACCTACTACTTTTGAGTCGCAGGCCTCTAACGAGACCCATGTGGAGTCCAATATGCTGGGAGATTCTCAGAGTATTGAACCCGCGGATGTCTCCCCTTGGATGGGTCTGGAGCCTTTGAGCAGGCACCAGCTTCTGAGAGTGTTTTCAGGCCTCAACATTTATATATAAAACCGACGCCAGCTTAAAAAACAAGATCAAAAACAGTTTCTAAGTCTAAAAAACTGACACATGAGCCACGTGCTCAGACCCCTATGCCTAAAAAATGGATGATCAAAATGGCTGAGGACTTAATTACCTTGATCAGGGGTTCCCAACCCCCCCCCACACACACACACACACAGACACACACTAAGAGGCCTAGGCAAGACACTAATTATGAATCTTCAGATCAGATTTCCATTTCTTCTGATTCCTCTTCTGATCAGGAATTTTCTATTCCACCCTATGAGGATTTAGATGCAGAAGAATCCATCCCATCTGCGTCTCCTCCTGAGGATTATTCTTTTGGTGAAACCTTGCATACTTTAAGGGAACATTTTCATTGGGAGAGTCAGGATTTCTCTGAATCAAAAAAGAGGCTTAGTGATTTCCTTCTCCTTCCTCAGCATAGAAATTTGGCTATATCTCCTGTATTAGACATTGTTGATGATGTGTTTTCGGAATCAAGCATGGCTCCTGATACCCTACATCTGGCTCCTAGTAAGCCAGACAGATATTACAGGGTTCCTGACTCCCACAAATTTCTATTCAAAAACCCTGCTGCAGGGCGCTGGATAGATGGGGAAAGAAGGTTTATACATCTGCAACCTTGGCAATTAGGGCCTTAAACTGCCAGTTTCATATGCTTAAATATCAACAGCATGTTATGGGCTTATTGAAACAGAAAATTATGTTGATTTCTGATTGTGTGGAAAATAAAGAATTACAGGAATTATTGAATGCAGCAGAACAGGTTGGAAAGCATATTTTGCAATGTGGTTTTGATTCCTTGGAGGCCTTTTGCAGGGCCGCAGTTACTGGATCTGTGATTAGAAGGCATGCCTGGCTCAAGGAGCAAAATCTGCCTGTTCATGTTAAAGCTAAATTGTTGGATGCCCCTTTACAGCATGATACTCTGCCTGATAATAAGGCAAAACAGGTTTTAAAGAAAATGGAAGACAAAGCTAAATCTATGCAAACTGTAAAAGATTTCTTACAATTGCAGCCACCCAGGTTCAGTAGGCACTAGCCTACTAAAAATTGGTCCTTTCCTGTGTCCAGCAGAGCCTCTCAAGGCAAATTCAGGCGCTCAAAAGGCTCTAGATACCAATCACAGGGTTCTTACAGGTCAAAGCAAAGGGGTGTCTCCACCTCCAAATCTGGAGGAAACAAAGCACCACTCTACAGTAAGCAGTCTCAATGACTTCCCTCTACCTTTACCAAGCACTTATCTTTTTGGCAGCCCCCTTGGGGGGGAAATTAGCACTTCATGCTCAAAATTGGCAGTTAATTACCCAGAAAAAAGTGGGTATTAAACGTAGTATCCCAGGGGTACAGATTTCATTTCCATACTTTGCCAATTCCAAATGTTTGGCCAGATCTGCCACAAAATCAATGGGCAGAGGCTCAGAAACAAGTTACGTCCCACATGGAGATGGGGGCTATTCAACTAGTTCCAGAACAGGAAAAAGGACAAGGTTTTTATTCAAGGCTGTTCCTGGTACCCAGAAAAGACGATGCATGGAGTTCAATTCTAGACTTATCAACTTTAGACACGTACTTGGACATTCCAAAATTCAAAATGCTGACTTTACAACAGCTACTGTCTATGCTGGGCAGGAACGCTTGGTTAGTGACTCTAGACTTAAAAGAGGCATACCTGCATAGCCCAATAAGAGAATTGTGCAGAAGATACCTCCGCTTCAAGGCAGGTTTTTTGCATTACCAATTCTCTGCACTGCCCTTTGGCTTATCTACTGCGCCCAGGGTCTTCACAAAGTGCCTGGCACCAGTAATTGCATTTTGCAGACAAAGAAGCATACAAATGTATCCTTACCTGGACGACTGTCTCATTCAAGCAGAGAACAAGGACATTCTTCTTCAACATTTGGCATTTGTAATTAGGCTTCTAACATGCCTAGGGTACACAATAAATGAAAAGAAATCACAACTGGTACTCTCTCAAATAATTACATTCCTGGCTGCAAGCTTGAATACAACTGCCCAGATGGTTTACCTTACGCTAGACAAACAAAGGCAACTGACAACGTACTTCAAACAGATGGCAACAAAAACCCAGTTATCTGCAAGACAAATTCTGCAGGCTTTGGGGTTCATGGCATCCTGCATTCTACTAATTCCATATGAAAGACTGCATATGAAGAAACTTCAATGGTACCTAAAAAGTTTATGGAGTCAGCATTGTCACAGTCTGGAAACAATGAATGTTCATCATGTTACCCTGCTGCAGATTCCTCTCATTCCCTGCCTACAACAGGAGTTTCTTTGGTGGGCAGACATGTCACCAAAACGAGGGACTGTCATTTACTCTACCCCCTGCCACCCAAACCATAACTACAGATGCATTAGACTATGCTTGGGGGGCCCACCTGGCGGGGAGATGCATTCAGCGCATATGGAGCCCAAAACAAATGCATCTGCATATCAACCAGAAACAGATGATAGTGGTTCAGAATGCTCTGACAGCCTTCAAGGACTTACTTCATCCAGGACAGCTACTGATAAAGATGGACAACATCACAGTTATGTGGTACATAAACAAGCAGGGGGGTACACATTCCTACCCCCTTTGCAGACTAGCCATGGCATTGTGGAACACAGCCTTGACTTACCAAGTACATCTTCAAGCTCAATTCCTGCCAGGAAAACAAAATACTTTGGCAGATGACCTAAGCAGAAATCTTATGGACCCGCACTAGTGGAAACTTGATCCACAAATCTTCAGCATGGTAACACAGAAATGGGGGAGCCCAGACATAGATCTGTTTGCCTCTCCCCAAAATTATCAAGTGGACAAAGTCTGCACAAGGACTCATCACAAACAAGCATGGAAAGTGGATGCCCTAACCTTCAGTTGGAAAAACCTATCACTCTATGCCTTTCCCCCTCTGCCTCTACTAAAGGTCAGACAGGAAAACCCAAAAATGATCCTAATTGCTCCGGACTGGCCTCGCCGGCACTGGTACCCAATTCTAAGGAATATGTCTCAACTCCCTCCTTGGTACTTGCCTCAAATACCTCATCTAATCAAATTCTGCACAATCAGCTCCAAACTCTGAACTTTGCAGCATGGCTGATCATTTAATTATTCAAACAACACCTCTCAGTAAATCTGTGATGGATGTCATTTTGGAAGCCAGAAGGCCTAGTACTAGAAAATATTATGCTGATAAATGGAAGAGATTCTGTGCTTGGAACCAAGCACAAGGAACAGACACAGCAAAACCAAATATCCCTCGGATTTTACAATACTTGATGAGATGCTTGACAAGGGCCTATCTTTTTCTTCAATAAAAATCCATGCCTCTGCCATCTCGGCTCATTACAACATGGAGCCTCCCATCTTTTCTCATCCTCTGCTAAAGCACTATCTTAGAGGGGCCAAAAATGTAAGCCCTCACAGAAGATCACCAACTCCTGCATGGGACCTCAATTTTGTGCTGGAAAAACTCACCCTGCCTGCTTTTGAACCAGCAGCTACTGCGGATATAAAATTTGTATATTGGAAAACAGCTTTCCTTTTGGCAATCACTTCAGCAAGAAGGGTCTCAGAACTACAGGCTCTCATGGCTGTGGAGCCATTTATTACATTTTACCCGGACAGGGTGTCCCTCAGGACCAATCCTTCCTTTATGCCTAAGGTGGTATCCAGTGTGGCTCTTAACCGAACTGTTCACCTGCCAACATTTTACCCAAATCTGTAGAACAAGGGGGAGTGGATTCTGCATTCATTGGACATACACAGACAACTAAGATTCTACTTAAACAGGACAAAATCTCTAAGAAAGTCTGAGCAATTACTGGTGTCATTTGCTTCAGGATCAGAGGGGAAGGCTATATCAAAGCAGACTATTTCTAAGTGAATAAGCCACTGCATTAGTTTCTGCTACTTGCACCATGGTAAACCTGTGCCCAAGGGAATCAGGTCACATTCCACCAGGGCTGTCACTGCCTCAGCAGCCTTTCTCAGAGGAGTTCCAACCAAAGACATTCTAGAAGCTGCTACTTGGAGCTCTGTGCATACCTTCACAAAGTATTATCATTTGCCCCTCTTCTCCAAATCCAGGGCAAGCTTTGCCACTGCAGTTCTGTAAGGCCTTATAGCCGCTCGTAATGCTGTTTAGTTCCAGCCTACCATCCATAGCCTTGGGATTCTACCCAAATGTAATGTCTGCAACAGTGAAACACGAAGAACATAGTACAGTTGTGTACACTTACCATAAATGTAGATGTTTGAGTGTATTCACTGTTGCAGTCATTACCCACCGCCATCCCCTTGTCTATAACTTCTCTTTCCTTCACTATATTCTAAAGCCTTTGTGGTGTATTTGCTTTTAGATGAAGGTAAAGTTTATGTTGCTAAAAGTGCATTTACATATATTGCTATTTATTTATATCTATATATATATATATATATATAGATATATTTTTTTTTTTTTTTTTTTTTTTGCTTCCCATTTGGGGGGCACCTGACATCTGGGGCAAGACAATCTGAATAAAATGACGTCAGCTGCATGTTTTATACCCCTGACGACCTGATGTCATGGAAGAGGAGACAGCAACCAATGCAGGACCCAAGACTTTGTTATTCAGGCCGACTGAGGGCAACCTGCCAGCAGATTACCCAAATGTAATGACTGCAACAGTGAATACACTCGAACAGCTGCATTTATGTTAAGTGTACACAACTGTACTTTACTTCAATCTTCAGTGATTTGCCAGAAAACAGCAAATTCTAAGAGGAACTTACCAATAATATGGGGCAAAAATCTGAGCTTTCTTTGAAAATCTGGACAATTGAGAGACCCAACACCACTCTTAAGTATTCAGCTGCAGTTCCACCTTTGTCCTTTATCTGACCAGTGGATACATTGTTATACGAAAAGCGCAATCCGGGTCCGAACTGTCTGCAAACACAAACAACTAAAGTTAACTTTGTGTATGTGTCTACCTGTTTGAGCTAATAATATTCATTATCCTCTGGAGAGCACTCTGCTTTGGCTTGTAAGCAGTCCCCCTCACACTTATCTTCCATTTCTCTTTTATTCCCTTCTATTAGCAAATAGTATCCATAACTGATCAAATTCTGTCTGTCTGTTAATTTAAATTGAGACCACAGTAGCCTACTGATACAAGGTTATCCTGTTTTTCCACCTGAGAAATGGTTAAGAAATGACTTACAACTTCAGAGCAGTCCTTGGTCAATTCTTATTGTTTCTTATACACAAACTTGTCTTTGCTTGGATCTTGGCTCATCCCGCTCCGTTCCCCCTCGCTATGCTCAGGCTCACTCCGCTTCCCTACCTGCCCCCATATCCTTCCCGCCCACCAGTACCTGTAATTTAAACTTGACCAAGCCACACCCACCAGAGTTCAAACCACCAAATCTGCTTAAGTAATTATAATTAACCCCTCCCATTACAAATTGCTACCTATCTACAATACACTTGCACTCACACACAGTGGCAACTACCCAATAGAAACATACCCAGTAAACACCCGAAACATCTCATACATAACTTCTAACATTAAATATGTGACATTATAATCCACCCCTCCTACGCCAAAACTTCCTACCACATTAACACAAACTGCCCGTATTACCTTCTCAGGTACCTAAACCCATACTTTAGATTTTTACTAATATTTACTTAATCCCAAAATCATTCCCAGTTATATCCTGAATAGTCATGTCTACCAAACCTGTTTCACTTGTAACTCAGATACTACTTATTACCTTATCTTACCTAACCTATCTCACCCATCCTCTCTGTGCAAATCACCCACCCCCATTTCATACAACTAAACCATCTCCATGATGCACACATATTCCTCAACCTGCATATCACCCAGTCTCTACCCCTTCAGTAATACTATGCTCTTCACCTACAAACTCTTACATAACCCCAAAAACTCTACTCACATCTATATTAGCCACATCCCCATAAATCTTACACCCCATGGATTACACATCAAGCAACACAAATACCTTTTCTGTCATCTCATCTCTATCATTCTCTCCGGTGACGTTCACCCAAACCCTGGCCCTTCTCCCCCACACATCTCAACCTCCCAATCCCATCCTCCTCCCACAACTGGTAAACCTCTCCATTTCTCAGCTCTAAATGCTCAGTGCATATGCAACAAAATTCCTAACCTCCATGCCTGGCTTCTCCATAACCAACCTGATAGTCTGACCATCTCAGAAACCTGGCTGAAATCCCATATAAAAGACTCTGAACTAACACCTCCCAACTATTCCATAATTAGGAAAGATAGAAAACATAAAAAAGGAGGGGGAGTCGCTCTCCTCTACTCATCATCCCGCTTAGTTACCCCCTATACCAAACCTATTCCCAAATTCGGCAAGGCAGAACTAATTCCAGCCCTACTTCATATAAACAAACATAAACTTATATGCATAGTCTCCTTTATATCCCTCCTGGAGACAATATCTCAACCCTTGAAGATATTCTATCCTGGTCCTTTAACAACATCACTTTTGAAACTATAATCCTGAGTGATGTTAATATTAACTGGTCAACAATTCAGTCTCCTACTAACTCACTTAATGTAAACTTGTACAACTTCACTCAGCTTATTAACTCAACAGCTATGCCTTCCAAGAACTTCCTTACTGGAAGCACCCTGGACTGGATTCTAGTTTCTCATCCACATTACATCTCTGTTAGTGGCACTCTGCCCGACCCATTAGATGACCACTTCCCCACTTTTGCCCACACTCTTCCCTCCTCCATACAACTAACTCATACCTGCACCTTCACTCGCTGTCTAAAAAACTTCAATCCTAGCACATTCTCAGATGCACTAAAAAAATTAACTGGAACCCACTAAAACCATTTCCTTAGACAGTGCTGTTACCTACTTTAACTCAGCTTTCCTCAACTTGCTTGACTCCTTTGCCCCTCTGAAAACAAAACGCATAAGAAGCATTCCTGTACCTTGGCTGACCAAAAATACCTTACTAGCCATGCGATTCCAGGATAAAGCCTGGAAACGCTACTCCAAAAATAAAACTATCACCACCCTCAATGAATTTAAAACACTTTGTATCAAAGTAAAAGAACGTATCATCTCAGACCACAAAGCCTACTTCTCTACACTCCAAACCAACAATAACACCAACCCCAAAAATTGGTACGGAATCTCCTCCCTTCTCAACCGTGGCAAAAAAGAAAACCCCTTCCCTGATCCAGATGCCTCTGACTTGGACTTAGCGACCCAATTTAACACTTTCTTTGTCGATTCCATAAGTAAACTTACATCATCCTTCACCTCCTATTCAGCTTCCCCACCCTTATTTCCACCTATCCCTCCCTCCCTTAGCATTTCCTGCTCCCAACCCCCTCCTTTCTCCTTCAGCCCCATCCCTACAGCCACCATAAAAAAGCTTCTATTAATATTGAAACACGGCTCCAATGCCCCTGATGATATACCCTCATATTTCTTAAAAGTTGCCTCAGAAGGCATACCTCTTCCCATCTGCTTTCTTATAAATCAATCTATTGCTGAATGTCAAGTTCTCCAGCTCTAGAAAAAGGCCTTTATTATTCCTCTCCATAAAGGTGGTAATCACAATAATATCACAAACTTTCGACCTATTGCTATCTTATCCCCCATTTCTAAACTTCTCGAAAAATGCATCCATCTACAACTTCTACCTTACCTCATAAACATCCAACATGTGAGAGTGTTCAATCTCGCCGTTTGTTCTTACACCTGGGTTTGGAGCCGATCCTCGGCTCCGTGTCGGCCGCTTGTCAAAGCTCTGCATCGAGAAGAAGCTCAAGGCCAACGTATCTCCCACAATCCCCCTCTGCCTTTACCTCAGATCTAGTTTGCCGCTGCAACGTTCGCATCATATTTGATGAGCTCGGACCACCTGAAAGCTAAGATTATATTTATCTAATAATTTTTGAAAAATTTTTCTTCTAACTTACTTAAAGTTGTTGTGTGTGTGTGTGTGTAGCGAGTCGAGGACTTTCTCGAGTACGTATATAACTTTTTATATACTTATATTAAGTTAGTTCCCTCTGGGCCTACTCCACCCCTTAAACTTTATATCCTACAAACTTCTGGATTTGACTTTAACTACCGGATTTGACATATTTACTGGATTGACTTTATTACTGGATATTACTGTTCAACTCTGTGTACTGTTTAACTTTTTGGATTTAACTTTAGAGTTACCATGTCTGAGAAAGCAAAATCAGGCTTCAAACGGTGCCAATGTGGACAGAAGATGTCTGTCACAGATAATCATAGTTCCTGCATCTACTGTCTTGGCCCTCTCCATCTGCAAGAAGACTGTTCCATCTGTCATTCTTTCAGTGGAAGGGTCATGACAGATAGGCGCAGGAAACTTATGGATAGAGGCCTTTTGAAGCCTGCATTCCAAGAGGCTCTGGATGCATCGGACCAGGCATCTAAATCCTCGAAGGAATCGAAGACGTCGGAGCCCATGTCATCGGCTCCGAGCTCTTCATTTAAAGTTCGCTCACCGGTTCCACAGACCTCGGGGCCGAGTGTTGAACTTTTGTCCGTTACCGAGCCTCGAGTCTTGGAACCGGTGACGGAGCTTCCACCTCCTGTGCTCTTGAGGTCGGCTCCGTCTTCGATTCCTTCGACGCGTTCTTCTAGGCCCCTCTCTGACACCGATGTAGACCGCGTGGTGCAGAAATTAATGGAGAATACGGCCTTGTCCAAACTCATCTCTGTCTCCTCCCAGTTGGTGTCGAGACTCGAAGGCCTTCCCCTATCTCCATCTGTTCCTCCTCCGAGGCCTATTCAGTCTTCGGAGCCGGGAGAGGCTGATCTGATGATTGTGGAGCCCTCGGTGCCGGAACCGTCCTTCTCTCGGTCAGCACCGTTCACCTCGACTCCGACGGACCTATTACCGGAATCGCGGAGCCGAAGATCCATCCTTGGTTCGTGGACCGAGAGTCGAACCGACGTTTCGGTTCCGACTCTCCCTCTCGGAGCCTCGGCTCGGATCGACTCGGCTCCATCCTCGGGGTCGATGCCCTCGGTTCCCGTCTCGGGGATTCCTCCGCTTTCTTCGGAACTGAGGGATTCCTCGGCTCGGGACCCGGGAGCCTTTGACCTCATGAGGAAGGTGTTGTCGACTCAGACAACCACTTCAGCAGAAACAGCTTCTCCTTCCCATAAGGGTCCATTATCCTCCTCTGCACCCACGGCTACATCAAAGCGTCGAGCACCAGTGTCTCAGCCGCCCCAGAGGTGCCCCTCTTCCTCGGAGGCTTCATCGGATGCCCCCCCCCCGAGGAAGTTCCGAGGAAAAGATTGTGTAAGAGGAGACACTTCGATTCCCCACAAGAATCCTTGACATCGGACACTGACTTAGATGAGTCAGAAGGGTCCCCAAAATCACCCTCAGAGGATGTCTCCTTTTCTGACATCCTGGAGATCCTAAAACAGAGAGGTGATTGGCGAGCCCTACCCCCCTTCTGAGGATGAGTCAGTCTTGCTGAAGGCATTCGGTGCTCGCCCTTCCTCCTCCTGGGTCACTCCGCCCTTCGATGAGTTGATGGAACTGATTGCTCGAAGGGCGTGGGAGACACCTGACACAGTGGAGCCAGTCCCTAGAAAGCCTAATAAATATATTACTGCCCCACAAGACAAGGCTTATCTCACGAAGGGAGTTCCAGTGGACGCTATGGTGGTGGCAGCGGCCAGTAAAAAGGAGATGTCTGAATCTTCCTCATCTGTCCATCCGCCTAACAGAGATTCTAGGACTATGGACAGGTATGGGAAGCGCATTTTTAGTTCAGCGGCTTTTTCCATGCGATCCCCGAACTATTTGACCCATTTTACACGGTTACAGAGGGATCTAATCAAAGAGTTGGGAGATACCCTCCAGGGTACTACAGATGCTGCTGTCTCGGAGAAAGTTACAGCACAACGCAATACCCTTACATCTATTGTGAACTCGTCCATGAGGCTGATTTCATATGCAGCCGAAGGATCGAGTAGGGCTGCGGCTTCAACGATTGCTCTTCGTAGACAATCCTGGATGCGCTTATGTTCCTTTGCAGAAGCCTTCAAGTCTTCCTTTACTAACGCCCCATTTGATGGTGCCACTCTCTTTGGCCCAAAAGTAAAGGAGACCCTTACCCGGTGTGAGCAAGAGGGAAAGACTCTGTCTGCTGTCGGAGTCCGTTTTTCCACCCCATCCAGACCATACCCCAAAGGGCAACCTGGTGGAAAAATGTGGTTTCGAAAACCCCAAGGCTCTTTCCCAGGCACACAGGGTGATGCCCCCCCTAGAGGCAGAGGAAGGGGCAGAGGTGGAAGACGTCGCCCTGGCGGCAGAGGGGGTCTGCAAAACCAAGGTGACAGGGATACACTCCCCGGGAAACCTTTCCAGCACTCCTGAGAGGAGGCCCGACTGTCCTGCTCTGGAAGCAGTCGCTTAGCTTTATACCCTCAGGCCTGGCAAAGTCTTACATCAGACAATTGGGTAAAAAGCATTGTTTACCAGAGGTTACAGAATTCCTTTCCTATTGCCCCAATTCCATGAAAAGACTCCCAGATGTACCGCCCCATCTGCGAGACCCTGCAGCTATAGAAATTTCAAAGCTGCTAGAAAAAAGAGTCATCCAACCAGTCCCGGCGGACCAAAGAGGATTCGGAACTTACTCAAAGTTCTTTTTAGTTCCAAAAAAGACAGGGGACTGGAGGCCAATTCTGGACCTAAGCAAACTCAATACCTTTGTCAAGAAAGAAAAGTTCCGGATGGTCACGCTTCAATCGATCCTTCCATTCTTACAGAAGGACGACTGGATGTGCTCAATAGATCTAGAGGACGCATACTACCACATCAAAATGGCCAGGGCGTCCAGGGATCACTTGCACTTCCGGCTGGGAGCCAGTCACTTTCAGTTTCGAGCCCTGCCCTTTGGTCTGACCTCAGCCCCCAGGGTTTTCACCAAATGTATGGCAGTGGTAGCGTCTCACTTGAGATGCCTGGGATTCCAGGTGTTTCCGTATCTGGACGACTGGCTCCTTTCTGCCACCACCGAGCGTCGACTGATTCAGGCCAGGGATTACACACTACAACTCTGTGTTCATCTCGGAATTGCCGTAAATTTCGAAAAATCTGTATTACAGCCATCACAGCATATCTCATTCATAGGAGCAGAATTGGATACGCGTTGCTTAATCCTAAGGCTTCCTCTAGAAAGAATAGCCTCCCTACAAAACCATATATCTCTTCTCCTGTTGTCCAAAAAATCCCCAGCAAAACTGGTTCTGAAGGTTTTGGGTCTCATGGCAGCTTCTCTCATTGCGATACCCTTGGGAAGACTGCACATGAGAGTTCTTCAATGGCTACTGTTTGCACAATGGTCGTTCCAACAGTTACCCCTGACACACGAAATTCACATCACAAACTTCTGCAAATCGCACCTGTCTTGGTGGCTTCAGACTTCCAATCTCTCCAGCGGACGACCATTTGTGCTACCCATGCCGACAGCTACGGTGACCACGGATGCTTCCCTGATAGGGTGGGTGGGCATCTTTCAGGGACAGACAGTCCAAGGCGAATTGACCAAATTGGAGTACAATCTGCACATCAATGTTCTAGAGATGAGGGCAGTGTTTCTAGTGTTGCAACACTTTTCTCCCCTTCTTCCTCTAGGGACCATTGCAGTTCAGTCGGACAACATGTCCGTAGTCTGGTACATAAACAAACAAGGGGGAAAAAAGTCTTATCATCTATGCAGAGAGGCCATGAGAATCTGGCAATGGGCAGAGTCCACGGGTCGCTTTCTGATAGCAATGCACATCCCGGGGTTATCCAACGTCATAGCGGACAAGTTGAGCAGAGCCATCCTGTTACCTCACGAGTGGTCCCTCAAACTATCAATTGCGAAGAAAATTTTTCGCAAATGGGGCCAGCCTTGCTGTGATCTGTTTGCGTCTCCAATGAACGCCAAATGCAGAAGCTATTTTGCCCTATTACCCCCTCCAGGGGAAGTCCCCAGGGACGCTCTGGTTCACGATTGGCCCCCGGGCCTCCTGTATGCTTTTCCTCCTATTCCTCTGATTGCAAAATTTCTACAGAAAGCCAACAACCTGGAGAGGACAATAATCTTCATTGCCCCATTCTGGCCTCATCAAATTTGGTTTCCCTTTCTTCAAGCATTCAAGCACACCAGATTCGGGAACCCTGGATCCTGGACCCAGAGCCGGATGTACTGACCCACTCGTCAGGGGCTCCCCACTCGTCGCTTCTCTCCCTAAGACTAGCAGCTTGGCTGCTCCGCTTCCCTTCTTAGCCAGGTCTGATCTTCTTTCCCCTGCAGTTCAAAATATTCTAGTGGCTTCTCATAAGGCTTCCACTACAAAGATTTACACTAGTAAATGGAAGCGTTTTGTACACTGGGCAACTGCACAACAATCGGATCCCGTAATAGCCCCACTAAACAGAGTCTTGGAGTTTTTATCCGAACTATTCCACCAAGGAGCTTCTACTGCCACTTTGAGAGTTCAATTGGCTGCTATTTCAAACTTTCATGTGGGAGAAAATGGGGCACCTATTATGGCTCATAGACTTTGTAAGGCCTTTCTAAAAGGATCTTTCCATATCAGGCCACCAATTAGAATTCCTACATCACCTTGGAATTTGAACCTTCTATTATCACAGCTAATGCTACCACCTTTTGAACCAGCCTCTTCCTGTTCTTTGAAGTTTTTGTCATGGAAAACCCTTTTTCTGGTAGCTATCACATCAGCCAGACGGGTATCGGAACTTCAAGCTCTTTCCGTTAAACACCCATATTTGAGCTTTCACCCTGATAGAGAATCGCTTCGCACTAATCCATCTTTTCTTCCCAAAGTTTGCTCCGTCAATAACATTAATCAGTCCATTGAGCTCCCCACATTTTTCAAGAACCATTCCAATAAGATGGAATATATGTTACACAAGTTAGATGTTCATAGACAACTCAGGTTTTACTTGGATAGGACAAAGGATCACAGAAAAACAGACCAGCTCTTTATAGCCTTTGCAGACAGCAGAAAGGGCATGGCAGTTACGAAATGAACCCTTTCCAAATGGCTTTCCGATTGTATTATTTTTGTTTATACTGCCTCTGAGCAGAGTTTACCTGTCAAGCCCAAAGGGCATTCTACAAGATCAATATCTACATCCCTGGCTCATGCAGCCCGCCTACCGTTGGACACTATTTGTGCGGCTGCCACTTGGTCTAAACCACATACTTTCATTACTCATTACAAAGTAGATAGGGTTTCCAGGGACAGGGCAACCTTTGGTTCCACTGTGCTCAGGAACGTTCTCCCGTGAGTTCCTCAGGAACACGGAGCTAGGGACGCTACCCAGGTGTAAGAACAAACGGCGAGATTGAACACTCTCACATATAGAAGTTATGTCCTTACCATAACGTTCCATGTGGAGTGTTCATCTCGCCTTTGTTCTTACATTCCCACCCTCAGGAAGAACGTCCAGTTTAGGTGTCTGGTTTGGTTCTCCCGCTTCTGCTTTGTTCAGTTGTGGCACCTGTGTTTCAGCTATACTTGCATGTATGTGTTATGTTCACTTCTGTTGAGTTCTGGTTTGTTTGCAAACTAGATCTGAGGTAAAGGCAGAGGGGGATTGTGGGAGATAGGTTGGTCTCGAGCTTCTTCTCGATGCAGAGCTTTGACAAGCGGCCGACATGGAGCCGAGGATCGGCTCCGAACCCAGGTGTAAGAACAAAGGCGAGATGAACACTCCACATGGAACGTTATGGTAAGGACATAACTTCTATTTCTAACCCCTACTCAGCATGGTTTCAGACCCAGCCACAGCACTACCACAGCTCTCCTTTCCTTCCTAGAAACAGTTAATAAGGCACGTGACACTGGCCACATCATATCCACTCTCCTCCTTGACCTCTGTAAGGCATTCAACACCATCTCTCATAACCTTCTTTTCACTAAACAGTCCAAACTAAATCTATCCAACTCCTCTATTAACTGGTTTACCAGTAACCTCTCAAACAGGCAACAAGCAGTCAGATGGAAAAAAGTCACTCCCCTTTTCTCAGTACTGCCACAGGTGTCCCCAGGGTTCAATGTTAGGCCCCCTTCGATTTAGTATATTCATAAACGATTTCTACCAAGCCATCCCAAATGCCAACCTTGTCAAATAATGCCAACGATTCAACAATAATCTGCTCTGCTTCTTCTAGACCCACCCTAGTTAAATTAACCCAAGATGCCGTCTCCTCCACTGAGCAATGGATGATGGACAACCATCTAGCACTCAGTGCTACTAAAACTAAACTCATGATATTTACTGCTTCCAAAACCACCACCCTAGATAAAACCTCATTCTCAGTCACCAGTCAAAATAATACTCCTCTCGAAGTAGTCTCTAATGCTAAACTGCTAGGAGTCCTGATCAATGACCAGCTAAAGTCTGATAATCATCTACAAGTAAATATCAAAAAATAGAAATGCTTTACCACCACAACCGTTACATCTCCTCCTCCACTAGGCTCACCCTCTCCAACACTTACCTTATCCCATCCTTCCTATACGTTGCCTCTATCCTTACTAACCTGCGATCCTCCCTCAAGACTAAACTCTCCTTTTGCTATAATAAAATAACAAAATTTGCAACCAGCCATCGATCCACTTCCATCACTGCACTGCCCTACACCAACTGAATTTGCTTGAGCTGTCCAATTACCTCATCTATATTCAACTTGTCCAAGGATGATTGTCTTGGGAAAAGGATGCTAAGGATGGAGCTGCCAGGTAAGAGGAAAAGAGGAAGGCCTAAGATAAGGTTTATGGATGTGGTGAGAGAGGACATGCAGATGGTTGGTGTGAAAGAGCATGATGCAGAAGACCGGAAGAAATGGAAACAGATGATCCGCTGTGGCGACCCCTAATGGGAACAGCCGAAAGAAGATGATGATATTTAACTTGTCCAAGCACACAAACTTATTTTCACCCCCTCTCTCTGTCCCTCTTTTGCCACCATCTTTAAAATGCACCAACCAAATAGACTTTTGAGATCTAATTCCCAAAATCTAATTGAACTGCATAAACCTGCCCGTCCACCAGGCAAACATCTAATGTCCTTCTCTCTAGCACGCCATTGGAATTCCCTCCCACCTCTCATCCGCACCACCAGCAGCCTGTCTTCATTCAAAACCTTACTTCACACACACCTAACTTCAGTATGGGAATGCTCTTGCTCCCACCCCACATAATTTCCGTACACAATAGCTAATCTGTATAAGCTGTAATTCATAATAGCCTCCCATTGTTTTGGACCCCTAATAACCTCTAGGAATTAGCATAACTTCTAGAATGGTACAATTCAGTAGCCTAGAAGGTAACAGCATGAATTAGCATAACTTAAAAAAAATTTAGACTGTTTCTGTTATTGCATTGTGCTAATATGTTAAACTGTTAAAAACTTTGACTGTTTGTAAATATTACTCTTATTGCATTGTACTAATATGTGCACTCTACTAATATGTGTTTTTCTGTGTGTGCTCATTACATTTCTCTAATGACTTACTCTTATGTTAAGTGTGTAATTTGTAATTTTCTGGAGCTTTTCTCCCCAGGACTCCATTGAAAACGGGCTCCTCGTGGCCCAATGGACTATCCTGGCAAACAAGCTATAAATAAATAAATAATAAACAGAGAATCATGCAGTCCTAATAGGTTATAGGCATTCTGCAATACTATCAAATCAGTGTTCTTGGCCTTAGAGAGCACAGTAAGGAATTGCTCCCTAGTGATAGTTGGTGGACAGGTGGAGGGGGGGGTTACTTACAGAGCAGGGTGTAAATCAGATTTGCTATATCCTCTGACTCTGTGTAGGTGACACCATTCACCATTAGTTTGGCACATTGTGGGTGCTGCCTTTAAGATTGTGGACATAACCGGAGAAAGCTTTATGGTTGTCCTAAGCTTGGGAGGCTATTCTTATCTGAAATTTAGTTTTGGTGTACTTGATTAAGTCCATCAGTTGCTTCTTCTAACATTCATTCTTTCTAAGCTCTGACACTCGACTCATATAGATTAAGCTACTGCAGCAGAGATTGAATGATGAACATACTACAATGGTGTAAGTAAACTTACCATAACAGTAGTTCAGATAGATTACTCCCTCCATCCCCCTAATTTTATTATTTGTTTTGTCTGGGTAGGGCCATTTCTCTGTTTCCCTTTCCTCTTAGGGTGCACTTAACTTGTGAAGCTCTAGTGTTCCTTAGAAAGCACTGAAGGTTTGGCACACACTCCACAGACTCCATAGCATTTTCATTGAGCTTTTCAGAGGTTAGGATGCATGGAATGTGCCCTAAAACTTTGGAAGCTGGCTATTTGTCAAATCATGGCAGGATGTAACGTGTATAGATTAGGCTTCTGCAAAATTTGTCTATTGGAACATCTGCCGTTATGTTAAGTTTACTTACACAATCGTATTTTCTTGTTCCCCACATCTTTCTCTGAGGAATTCCAGCATACTACAGGGATAGTAGACCAGGCAGTCTGGGTTGTAATTTTCTTTATGTTGTGCACTGAGGCAGAAGATGGGCAAGAGCTAATTACTACTGAGTACTGACAATTCCTACAGTGACACAACCATTAGAGCTAATTACTACTGAGTGTAGACAGTTTCTGCAGTGACAACCATTCAAGCTAATTACTTCGGAGTACCAATAGTTCCTGCAGTGACTCAACCTTTAGAGCTAATTACTACTGAGTACAGACAGATGTTCTTTGTGTTTCACTGCTGCGGTCATCACACTTGGGTTATCTGCCTGCAGGTAGCCCTCAATCGGCCTGAATACCAGAGTCTTGGGATTTCTGCGTTGGATGCTATCACTTCTTCCATGACGTCAGGTCATCAGGGGTATAAAACAGGCAGCCAACGTCATTACACTAGTCTTTCTTGCCGAGAAGGAGTGCGAAGCAGAAGCAGTTCGCAAGTGCCGGTCGGCCGCTACCTGAAATTTTTGTTTTTCGAGTTTCAAACCTGAAGTCTTCTAAAGCTAAGTACCCTGTTGGGGATTCTTTTTTCTTGCTCTAACCGATGTCAGAAAAAGTTAACAATTGTCTCGCCTGTGGAAAGCAAATACCACACCAAGATTTCCATTCTTACTGCGTCACCTGTTTAGGCCCAGACCATGACGTACCTTGCTGTCGGTTTTGTGCTTTGTTCAATGCCCAAACTATTTGTCATCGGACCCTTATTGTCACTAAATACTTTCGCACTCGATCTCCGTATTCCGAAATGGCTTCGGTAAGCCATTTGTCTACCGATCTTCCAAAAAAAGTAAGGATAAAGACAGGCAGACCGCACAGGTCCAAAACTGCAGACAGCGCTTCCGTTAAGCTAGTCACCAGTTCACCAGTACTCAGTGAGGTGCTTTCGCAGCCCCTGATGCCCACTTCGATGGATTTGCAGGCCAATACCGAAATCCGTTAGTCCAGTATGCTGCAAGACTCTTCTTTGACTACGGAACCTGCGGATGTCTCTACCTTCGATGGGTCCGGAGCCGCGGTGCAGGCACCGACTTCCG
Source organism: Protopterus annectens (assembly GCF_019279795.1). NCBI lineage: Eukaryota > Metazoa > Chordata > Ceratodontiformes > Protopteridae > Protopterus > Protopterus annectens. Next base: position 1,888,163,381 of record NC_056731.1, on the reverse strand, counting down.
AGGAAGTTATTCTCATTACCGATATTCGATACAAACCGATGACTTCTAACCCAGAAATGGGGGACCCCAGAGGTGGACCTTTTTGCCTCCCCCTACAATAACCAGCTCAACAAATTCTGCACCAGGACACCTCACAGCAGGGCCTGGAAAGTTGATGCCCTATCCTTCCAGTGGGTAAACCTCTCAATCTATGCATTTCCCCCTCTGCTTCTTCTTACAAGAATATTACTCAAGATAAGACAGAACAAACCAAGGGCAATCCTGATTGCCCTAGACTGGCCACGCCAGCACTGGTACCCGCTACTGCACAGTCTGTCATGGTGCCACCATGGCACCTACCCCAGATCACAACCCTCCTCACTCAGCAGGAGGGACAGAGCTTGCATCCACAACTGCAAACCCTGAATCTTGAAGCCTGGCTTATTCCTTGAATTCTCCCCCAGTGACCAGCTTAAGCAAGCAGGTGCCGGATGTCATTCTTGAAGCCAGAAGACTCAGTACAAGGAAATCCTATTCTAATAAGTGGAAAGGTATTGTTCCTGGATTCAGTCTAAAGGAGCGGAGACAGCACTGCCCTCCTTATCTCCAATCCTGGATTACCTAGGAGATCTACTCCACAGGAGGGTGGCCTAATGGTTAAGGTGTTTGCCTTACAAACACAAGGTGCATGGTTTGAGTCTCATAAGGGATAATTTGCTAAGCTTAAAATGGCTCGCAAGGGCAGTTAGCTTAGTACTAATCTATGAACCTATGAACAGAGGCCTATCCTTCTCTTCCATTAAGATCCACGCCTCTGCCATCTCAGCTCATTACAACACTGAGCCACTTCTTTTCTCTCACCCTCTCATCAAACAGTTCCTGAGAGGGGCCAATAACTTAAGGCCACCAAGGAGAGCCCCCACCCCTGCTTGGGACCTTAACTTTGTACTGGAAAAGTTCAGGCTACCCCCCCCCCCCCCTTGAGCCTGCAGTGTCAGCAAAGTTAAAATTCCTCTGTTGGAAAACAACCTTGCTTCTGGCCATCACCTCAGCTAGAAGAGTGTCTGAGCTACAAGCACTTACGGCTGTGGGACCCTTCATTATTTTACATGCTGACAGGGTCTCCCTCAGGACTAACCCTACTTTTATGCCTAAAGTGGTGTCCAGTGTAGCTCTCAACCAATCTATCCATTTGCCAACCTTCTTCCCTAATCCTCAAAATAAAGGGGAAAGGATCCTGCATTCTTTAGACGTGCACAGACAGCTCAGATTCTACCTTGATAGGACTAAGCCCTTCAGGAAATCTGACCAGTTACTAGTCAGCTCTGCACCAGGGGCAGAGGGCAAGGGCATATCAAAACAAACCATTTCCAAGTGGATAGCGCAATGCATCCATTTCTGTTACAAACGCCATGGGAAACCAGCCCCTCTGGGGGTCAGAACACATTCCACTAGGGCAACTTCAACCTCTACAGCATTCCTCAGGGGAGTCCCTACCAGGAACATTCTGGAAGCTGCTACCTGGAGCTCTGTTCACACCTTCACCAAGCATTACCACCTGCCTATCTTTTCCAAATCCAGGGCGGGTTTTCCAACAGCAGTCCTGCAGGGCATACTAGCCAGCTCCAACTCTTCTTGACTGCCTCCACCGATTCTTCAGCTTTGGGAATCAACCCAAGTGTGATGACTGCAACAGTGAAACACGAAGAACATAGTACAGTTGTGTACATTTACCATAAATGTAGATGTTCGAGTGTATTCACTGTTGCAGTCCTGGTTTCCCACCCACCTGCCCCCTTGTCTCTCTCTCTCATTCTATATCTTTATTACTCGCCACTTACAGTGCTTTTGGTATTTACTTTTTACTGGTGGTGTTTTTTTCTCACCATAACTTAGCTCCCTATTTGGGGGGCTCCTGACATTTGGGGCAAAAAAAGCTGATGTAATGGCGTTGGCTGCCTGTTTTTATAGCCCGGATGACCTGATGTCAATACTGAAGCAACAGCAACCGACACAGAACTACTAAGTCTCTGGTATTCGGGCCGACTGAGGGCTACCTGCAGGCAGATAACCTAAGTGTGATGACTGCAACAGTGAATACACTTGAATATCTACATTTATGGTAAGTGTACACAACTGTACTTTTCCTAGCCGTTCCCCTCTTTAAATATAGTGGGGGTTACCCCTAGTTTTGTTTTAGGAACAATAAGAACTTAAAAGACTATTATGTATTGATCATAATACTAGATTAGGAGGAACTAGTTTAATGGTTATGAACACACCACAGGAAAGGGGGACTTATCCGTGTAGGAATTGTAATTACTGTGGATATATATCGACAGTACAAGATTTCATACATCCAGATTTGGATTTCTTTTTTAGTCCTAGGTTTAATGCTAATTGTGACACCTCAGGTCTTGTTTATTTGGCAACGTGTCATTCTTGCCCTCTATTTTATGTGGGCATGACCAAAAGGAAGTTTAGACATAGGATTTACAATCACATTTATGACATAAGAAACAATAATCAACTGAATGCTTTAGCCAAGCATGTTTCTATCCACAATGACCATGGTTTTGTATTCAGAGTACTTCAGATCGTCCCCAGAATCAGAGAAAGGGAGACTACATGAGTTACTTGGAAAGTAAAGAACTTGGATGGGTTTTTAAACTAAGAGCTCATCACCTACCAGGTCTCAATACTTATGTTTCCTTACGATCTGTATTAAAGTCCCGCAAATAAGGTCACATTTGAGTTGTTGTGATATTCATATTTACATTCACTAATAAGGTTTCAGTTTTATAAATATATACATATATATATATATATATATATATATATATTTATGTTTTCTGTTTTTGTATTTTTGCATATATACACACTTTCAAGAAAGTCTATACTTCTTGGCTAATAGAGTATACTTACCTGTATTATTACTTGTATTTTTATATGGAAATTTAGCTAGGTTTATATGTGAGAGTTTATATCTGCCATGCATATACATGATTTTATTAACTTTTGAATCAGAGGAAGTTTTTACTTTCGTCTTTGTTTTTATTTATATATTATAGTTGCTGCTATTTTATATGTTGAATCCTGATACAATGAGCCTTTTGCTGTTTTTGACAGAAATTCTCAAGGTGTGTTTCATTAATTAATGGTTTATTCCTTACACAATGCCTATTGGAGAGTTTGAATTAATTAGTTAATTAGGTTATGTTTAAATAGGATGAATTTATTATATTTCTTTGATCTGAAGAAGCGTAGTAATGTAGCGCTCATCTACTGTTTTATACAATAAAGACTTTGGTTTTTATAGTTGCTGCTGCCGTTCCTGTGTCAGAGACTGTACGTGTTTTGTTGCTTATTTATGGTAAGTGTACACAACTGTACTTTTCCTAGCCCTTCCCCTCTTCCAGAGCCTCAACCAATTCCAACACTTAGACAGCGAGCGCCAAAACTGCAGGAGTCACCTGTACAGGTTTTGTCCTCTTCTGACACCTCCCCAGATTGTCCAATTGAGGAGGTTCCTCAGAAGATGAAGTGTAAGAGAAAACACTTAGATTTCCCAGAGGAATCCATCACAGAGGACACTGATTCCAATGAAGAGGAGGATTCCCCAAGTCACCCCTGATGTTCTTCGTGTTTCACCGCAGCAGCAGTCATAACAATTGGATTATCCATGCTGTGGTATTCCTCAGTTGGTCCGAATACCAGAGTCATGGTTTTGTGCATCAGCTGCTGTCACTTGCTTGCTGACGTCAGAACGTCCGGGCTATAAAGGAGAGCAGGCGATGCCATTACCTCAGTCTTTCTTGCCATGGAGTCCATAGCAGAAGCAATTCGCAATAGTGACGGTCGGTTGTTTCCAGATTTTGAACTTCAGCTGATAACGTCTAAAGCTAAGTACCCCATTGGGGATCCTTCCTTTTTCTTGCACTAACCGATGTCCGAAAAAGCCAATAACTGTCTCGCCTTTGGAAAGCAAATACCACACTGAGACTTCCACTCTTACTATGTCACTTGCTTAGGCCCAGATCACGATGTCCCACGCTTTCGGTTCTGTGCCCTCTTTAATAGTCACACTATTCATCGTAGAGCTCTGTTTGCAGCCAGTTATTTTCGTCTTCCATCTCCGATTACCGATATGGAGTCTGTCCGTCAGCAAACTGCAGATCTTCTGAAAAAACATAAAGATAAGGATAAAGACAGACTGCATAAGGCTAAACCTTCCGACGACACCACCGCTAAAAGGGAACTCAGTGAGGCGCTTTCGCAGCCCCTGTTGCCCAATTCGATTACTTTGTAGACCTCTACTGAGACCCCTTTGGAGTCCTTTATGCCGCAGAAGTCCACATCATCTACCGAGCCTTCGGCTGTCTCTGCCTCGGTTGGGTCCGGAGCCGCTATGCAGGCATCGGCTTCCGAGGAAACCACTCGCACTTCGGATATCACTTCAAAGCCTTCACCCTCTATTTCGACTACTGCACCGACAGCACCGAGGGATACTCTTCAGGCCAGGCTGAGTTCTCCAAAGAGTAAAATGGTGGAGAATCTCATCTCGTTCATCCGGGGTAATCAGGCCTCATCTACCAAAAGGAGAAGGGAACCTTTTCCAGGCATCCAATCTGATTTAGAGTCAGAGAGATCTGACTCCTCTGTTTATGAAGAGGAAAATCCTCTTACTGCCTATGAAGATTCAGATGTAGAAAAATCTATTCCTTCTGTATCATCTCCTGAGAACCTTTCCTTTGGGGGAAACCTTTCACACCCTAAGGAAACATTTTAAATGGGAATTACAGGATTTCCCCTCAAACCAAGAAAAGACTAAGAGAATTTCTAAATCTGCCCTATCACAGACCTCTGGCCATCCCTCCCGTCTTGGAAGTGGTAGATGATGTTTATTTGGAAACCAGCCTTACCCCTGACGCCCTTCCACTTGCCTCTAGAAAGCCTGACAGGTACTACAGAAATCCAACAGCAGATCCAGAGGTAATTACTCATGAACCTAAGGAAGTTGAGGCTACTAATGCAAAGAACCCTGCTCCATCAGACAAGGAATCCAGAGCCCTGGACAAATGAGGTAAAAAAAGTATATACCTCTGCAACTTTATCTATAAGGGCTCTTAACTGTCATTTCCATATGTTAAAATATCAGCAGCACACTGGAACTTTTGAAAACAAAACATTTCTGCTTTCCCTGATTTTGCCAACAATAAAGAGA